>NW_028262340.1:1503125-1653437 GCF_047370975.1 Nipponia nippon
GACACCCTTCCCGCGGAGCTCTGAGCTGTCAGTGTGAGAATTAGCCCTTAAAGATATTTTTTTTTTTTGTGATCCTTTTTGCCTATCCAATAGGCCATATTGTGCCTATTAGGTATAGCATGAAGCACCATTTCACCCCAGCCAGAGCCTCCCCCACCGTGCCCACAGCCGCTCTGCTGAGGAGCCGAACCGTGTTGAGACTCGGCACAGCCTTGGGGTTTTTTTGCCCGTCTCCTGAGTTTTCAGCGGTCCCCGCATGTGCCTGCGCCGTGGCTGCCAGGTGGCGGGTATGGGATGCGAGCAGGGCATGAACCCCGGGAGCACCTCACTGCTGCATGGCCCTTTCCCAAACTCCTCTCCCTGCTTCTTTTTGGCCACGGGCGAGGGCATCCAGATGGTCGCACACACCACTGCCCCACGCAGCGCCGGCTGCCAGCCCGGATGCTCTGCAGCTGAGATGCAGAAAGCTTCAACTCATCTTGAATTGCTGGAAAAGCTTTAAATAATAATAATAATAATAATAATAATAATAATAATAATAATAATAATAATAATAATAATAATAATAATAATAATAAACCACAACAACAAAAGCAAGAAACTAAGGTAATGAGTTCTGGGTTTTGTTGGGTTTTCCTTTTTTTCCTCTGTCCAGAAATGACAGAGGAAGAAAAAAAAAACCCATGCAAAGTATCAATAAGTCAAGGATTAAAATACAGTTATGGAAAGAAGCCGAGCAAATTTGATCTAGCCCAAAGCTCATGTCAAATGCACCTAACAAAACCAGGATGCTGAGTGCACAACTGCTGCATTCTTTTTCTTTATGTACAATTTCAACATATATATATATATATATATATTTTAAAAAATCAAATACAAAAAGCTACCTTGGAATAATGTTAAGAGTGTGACAAGGGCAAGAGGGGAAAAAGTGGCAGAAGCCAGGAAAATCAAAATTGTCACTAGATTTGGTGGATGGTTTCCAGGGATGCTCACACCAGCCCTGGCTGAGCAGTCCACTCCAACTCATCTTGATATTAAGCACACGCTTAAAGCCTGAGTGGGATTTAAGCTGGTGCTTAAGAGTTTCACTGAATGGAATTGCTACACTGAACTGAACTCCCAGCCCCTGCTCCTGCCATGGGATCTGGACGGGTTTGAAAGCAGGACCAGCATCCAGGCTTGGGGCCAAAGAGGGGAAGATGGGAAAAAGGGAAACTTGCTAAAAGTGCTAATTAAAGTATAAATGGGTTCTGGACATTGTTTTGGTCAGTGTCACAGCCTTAATGTTATTTCCATGATATCTTCTTTTGTACTTAACTCCCTTTACAAGAAAAGCAAAAAAAAAAAAAAATCACAGAAGATTTTTAAAAAATTTATATTATTTGCCCGTGAAACGGGAACAGTTCATAGCTCATCAAGTCTGGCAAGGAAATATGTTCTCATTCAGGGTTTTATTTGATTTCTTTTAATTTTTTTAAATTTTTTAATTTTTTTTAAAAAGTGTATTACGTACCCGATAAACTGGAACAGCTCTGAAAGAAGAAAGAACTGGTCCACTGGTTAAATATTTATATCTTTTTTTTTTTTGTTGTTAAAATAAAAAAAAAAAGAGGTTTGTACAGATTCCATAGACCAGAAAACCCTCTGAAGTAGTAAAGAGCCTGCTGTCTGCTAGGGCAAACATGTATCGAACATTTGTATTTTAAAAAGTGTGTTAACGTGACAGAGAGGAATGGCTCCATCGGGTCTCTCTGTATTTGGTATCATATCTATTGGCAGTAGAGGCCATTGCTCCGCTACGGATGGTCATAGTTAAAAATTTGCTCTGGAAAAAGTTACTGTGTATGCATAACAAGCTGATTGCAAACATTAACCACTCAGCATCATAACTTTTTTCTTCCAAAACACCAAAAAAGGGCCCATCTGCACAATAAGGACTACATTTGCGACATTCCGCTTAAATAAATAAATAAAATTATAATAAGACACAGAGTCACTCGTGAGTTACAGAGCCGCAGGCGTGCAAACGAGCAGAGCACAAACTACTCCTGCACCCCTAGGGCTCAATGAAGCCAAACCAGCCAAGACCGAGCGGGGATGGGATGGAGGGAGCTTGTCCGCAACTAAAAAATTACGGAGGAAAAATGGTTGCAAGGCTGAGTTTACTTCCACTTTTAAACCAAGGGAGGGTGTTTACAGAGGGCTTTCAAACCCCAGAAAAGAGGGGCTCTCAGGCACAGGCATGACTTTGCCAGGGCGATGCGGGGGGCATCACGGAGCGGCTGTGCGCGTGGGGAGCAGGCGCGGGATGGAAGGATTAAAGCAAGCAGGAGGCCGGCTCGTCCAGCGAGAGACACCATTCCTGGCACTGGGTCTACATTCGATACATTCCTATGTTCTTGCAGTTAAATCTTTGAAGAAGAACCTTTTTTTTGTCCCTTTTTAGAAAAGTGCTTTCATGGGTTCTGCAGGAGGGAGGGATGCTCAAGTTAATTTTCTCTTTTGAGTGACAATTTCTCTCACTGCGAACGAACCTCCCCCTACTCAAGGAAGTGCTAGTTTCATTTACAAGTTCAGGGTAAACACGTTTTTCAAATGTAAAGCAGTCTCAACTGTTTAAAGCACAACCATAGGCAATCAGAGGGATGCAAGAAAAAAAAAAACAAGCACTTTGCGAGACTTAAATAAAGCATGTAATAAATACGAATCATAAACTTCTGTACACAGGAGCAAGGGTTTGGGGTTCTTTTTAATCATTTAATCAATATAAAAAAGTTTTTCTGCTTTGTTTTTGTTTTCAGTGCATCTTCTTCCTCTTAAAATGCTTAACCCTTTCCTTTCTGCATCTCTCAGGCCCATAATAACGCACACCTAAATGGCAAAAAAGACAAGGTCTAACAAACCCCTTTCCAAAAAACTCTAAAAAAATATTCACAGCCTCAAACATTTTTGTACATTTCAAGCAACAAAAGGTATAGAAAAAGGCACAAGTAACTGCATACATGTGGAGATAATACCAGACTGGGACAAAGAAAACCAGGAATCTTCCATGGGTTTGGTCATTCACTAGAGTGCTTCTTATAGCGATGATTATACTAAAGGAAATAGTGTTGAAAATGTCTGTTGATTTTACATAGGAAGCCTAAAGGTGGAACAGATGGTGGAGGCTTAAGTACTTCCCGTGTTTTCATCCACCTTGTTTTGAGTTTGACCTAAATCTGCGTGCTCTAGGTGTGGACTGCTCTTCCTGGAGGTTCCCCCTTGGCGACTGGGCTCTCCGGAGAGGTTTCTCCTCCGGCCGGAGAACGGCTGGGCGTGCGAATGGCTCAATGAGGGCTCTGAGAGGCAGCCGGTGCTGCTGCTTCGGTCCAACGGCTGGGAGGGGAGATCTGAGATGAAAGTGCAGGATGATTCAAAAGAAGTGCTCGAGCTGCCAGATTGCTTCTTGCCCGTTTTTTTCAAGGGTTCTTCCCCGCTTGTCGAAGGCTTTGGAGAGTGCTTGTCAGTTGTGCTGGGGCTGGCTGGGGATGCCGAGCAGCCTGCCTGCTCCGCGTAGCTAGACTCAGCGAACATTTTTACCCTGTATTCCTCCTGGTCTGTCTTTTGCTGAAGCTCACTAGTCCTCATTTTCTCTTCTAAGTAACCACTGCTCGTAAGCTCTGTGGACAGTGTGTATTTAGAAACCTTTGCAACCGGGGAGACGGATGCTGACGACGGCTCCCGTGGGACCTGGGGTTCCTCGTCCCTCTCGGAAGCCCGGCTGAACTCTGCGAAGCCGCTGCCACCAGAGGCAAAGTATCCTGCTTGCAGGGACACAACTGAACTGGGCACCAAGCTGGGATGGGTGCTTGGCCTCGCCTGGACCATCTGGATGCCCCCAATGGGAATCATAGGATACGGGGTCCTCGTGAGCTGCTGCGAATGCAACGGGAGATGGCTGAAGACATTCTCCTCCCCTCGGCTGGGAGCGTGGACATGTATTTCATGAGGTGCCTGCAAGGGTCTGGAGCAGATGGGCTGCGTGACGCCAGGTGAGCATGTTGGGCTTCGTGGTTCTATCTTCTGCACCGGAGAGGGAAAAGAAACAGCTGAATCAGTGCAACGTACAAGTTACATCATTAATGCTCACTATAAGGACTGATTTTGTTAACATTTTATTCTAATCTGAGGGAGATCAATCAACCGAGGAAGATTTGGACCCCCAGACCTTTAAGGTAAGGAGCAATACAACCTGGAGCATTTGCCTCTGGGTACAAAAATGCTCATGGTCTGTTGGGGCACAGATCCAGGGCTTTGGTTCAGGCTTGGATCATTATAAAATCATAGAATGGTTTCAGTTGGAAGGAACCTTTAAAGGTCACCCTGCAATGAGCAGGGACATCTTCAACTAGATCAGGTTGCTCAAAGCCCTGTCCAACCCAACCTTGAATGTTGCCAGGGATGGGGCATCTACAGCCTCTCTGGGCAACCTGTTCCAGTGTTTCACCACCCTCATCATAAAAAATTTCTTCTTTATATTTAATCTGAATCTACCCTTTTTTAGTTTAAAACCATTACCCCTTGTCCTATTATCAGAGTTGCCTCTGAAACCCTGGCAGAGGATGCCAGGGTTTCCTGCCATATGAGCCACTTTGGATCCCTTTCAGTACATGGGGTTTCTGAGAGCCCAGAATAATGTTATTTATTTTTACTGTACTTTCTTAAAGCAGGATTACATCCTTACAGCTGCTAATTGCAAGGATGTTTTGGACCGAGTGAGAGATAGCATTAACTCTCATCTGACACAAAGCACACCCATCAGTGTGGACCCCACCACCACCCTCATGGTGTGGTCCGCAGAAATCAAGGGTTAAGACCCTACCATTTTACCTTTTCCTCTTTCTCTCTCGGTGCTTCACATAGTTTCCTAATGTACATCATGGAGAGATATGAGGCTAAACAGAAATGGATTAATTAGTGATGAGGTTATAACTAAACCCCTAAACAGGACTCCCAAGAAGAGGAAGCAACAGAAACTGAAATCAATTTTCCATTAAGATGGGGTTAGCTATAAAATTTGAGGATTCACTGGAGGGCATATTTCTTTGTAGGATTATGGAGAATTGCCTGACCCTGTGAGCTGGATCTCTATGAAGTGGCGACAGAGGAAAGCAGCAAAAGAGAGCAGAAGAGAGAGAAAGCAAGAGCCACTGAAGATAGTGTATACTTGGTCAGCAGTTAGAGGCCCAAACACTTGTTAAATCTCACTTATCCACATGAAGCCTTGGCAGAATCACTATTGGGATGCTGGGAAACCCCCAAACAAATCATCTCAATGGTGCAACAGCCACCAGAAGAAGAGACTACCTACTGCAAGAGCCAGTGGGAAGAGACATGGTCACAATCAGGCCTGATGCACAGCCTTGGCAGAGAGCCTTACACTGAAGCTAAGCTAAGGTCATCTCCAAGTTTCTAAGCAATGCATAGGGCACCAGTTTTGAGCACAGAGATTCATTTGGGATCTGATAAATCCACTTCCGATCTTTCTGTCTCTTGTAGCCTTACCAGGAACATAATTTTGCAAGGAAAGCCCAGCTGTCCAGCTCACTGATAAATGGAAAATTTCCTGCTCAGGTCTTTATTGTTGCTTTGGAGGCACATGAGAAAAACAACAGTGGTGACTTTGGGTGCATAAAAGGAGCAGAAAAATGGAGCAAAAAGGTATGTGGGTGAGAGCGTAACTTAAAAGGTGTGAACAGGCAGACAAGCAGGGGTATACAATACTGTGTCCTACTGTGGACTAGGGAGCTTAAGGGATTTTCTACAAATAGTGGCAGTGGGCAGTTTTCCTGACAGAGATGCTTTAGAGTTGAAGGACCAGGATTTCCACAGCCCTGAGATTCACCACAAGAAGTTAATTGACAGGAAAGGGAAATATCATTAAAGTAAGCAAAAGTCTGGACCTAAAACAAAGGATAGTCTCTGAGAAGGTAGGACAAACACTCATAGTGGAAAGCAGAAGGAAGGCAGCACCAAAAGACGGTACATTATCATAGACATGGAAGAAACGCATACTGGGCAGCGTGGCTTTTCTGGAGAAGACCTGGGTCAGCATCTGCCGTGACAGGTTCTCCAGGGGTTGTATAAAGGCCTCTCTCTTCCCAGTGCAGTCCCTAAGGGCTCGAGTCTCTCCTCACACCAGTTTCACAGCAGAGCAACTCCAGCAACTGAATCTCATGTTCATCAGCACAAATTACAGGAGAGCCAGGCACTTCAGTAGAAATGAGAAACGTTCCACCAAACCCGATGTCTAATTTGCCTGTAGCAGTGGGAGGAACACGCAATTTTCCTTTACCCATAGGATTTGATATGTCCAGCAGAGAGATTAAATAATTTTCTGGACCCAGTGGGAAACACTTCTCTGTGCTGAAGAGAGAAGCGAGATGAAATCAGAGATGTCCAAACAAACATTTCTCAACAGTTAATCTAACAGAGTTGGCTGTGTATGTACATAGCCCAGGAGTCAGCAATAGAGTGCAATGGCTAGTTCAGATCTGGTTCAGGTCACTGACCAGTGAAAAATGGTCACAGCTTCACCCCAGCTGGTGAAATCTCATAAATGGGTATGAAATTCCCAGGAAAAAAAAGCCTTTTAGTGACAACTAGTCATTATTAAGCAGTCATCCTTACTGCTTGCCTCAGCAGGAGACTGATTGGGTCAGGAGTGTAAATAATCCCTGGGAGAAGGGACAACTTTATCTTCAACTGAGAGGGGCAGGACCAAAATGGGTTCAAAACCCATTGCTGTCCACTGTCACTTTTCTCTGGGTTACGTGTGACATCGTTCACAGTCAGAGTCAGTGTGCACTGCTGCATTGCAGGCTTCATTAAAAAACATATCAGAGAACGTACTACAGGGACTAGAAGGCAAGAGGGGCTTGAACTTACCAGCTTGGACTCGTAGAGCTGTACGTTTTTGCCAAAGAACCTGTGAGGTAGAGGCATCGAAGATAATATCCCATGCTGGGCTAGATATGAGCTTTGAACTTTGTCATCTGCTGCTGATTTGCTAGTACCAGGCAAGTCCTCTTTCCCGGGGGATGGATACCTAGCTGACTCTGAACAGCCTGGAGACAAGACTTTCTTCAGCGATAAATATCTGACTGATGACATCTCTCTGCTTGGCGACGAGTGCCTCACAGGGGAGACTTCTCCTTCTGGTGGAAGGTATGTTCTTGGGGACAGGTCTCTTCTGGGGGAAAGATGCCTGCTGGGCGACAGCTCAAGTCTTGGTGACACACATCTCAGTGGAGATGCCTCCCTCCTGGGAGAGACGCGCTGGCAAGGAGACAACCCTCTCCCTGGAGACAGGCACCTTAGAGAAGACAGTTCTCCAGTTGGTGAAAACCGTTTCGGTGAAGTTTCATTTTTGGTTAATAGGTGCTTTCTCGCTAGCATTGGTCTGCTGCTGCCACCACCTCTGCCAGAGTCCTGGCTCGGAGACCACCTTTTTCTTGGGGAGGTGTCTTTTGAGGTTGACAGGTCCATAACTAAGGACATCTGTGGCCTTGTGACAGACTCTCTTTCAGCAGAAGCCAATTGTTCGGTGGAGGTCAAAGCTGGTCTGTGGAGACTCAAGAAGCTGTGGCACACAGCAATGTCACTGCTGTCTGCTGACCACTTTGTTTCCAGCCCTGAGGAGGAGGCCTGCTGGCCTTCACCTACTTTTTGGCTGCTGGAAACAGTTTCTTGGGCTAAGGACAAAGCTATTTCGGTGCCTTCCTCTTGAGAAGATGGAGAGCCACCTGAAGAGTGCATCGCGAGGGTGGTATGCTTGCCTTCTGGCAATTTTAAAGGTGGCTCATCTTGGCTCTCCTCTTCCTCCTCATCTTCCTCATCTTCATTGTCATCATCATCGTCAGATTCCTCTAGGTCTGAAAACTGGTGTTCCTCAGTTGGCTCAGATCCCTCCCGCCCCTCAGAGTCCTGGAATAGGTCTTCACTGGTTCCTGAAGGGATGGGCAAACACAAAACAGAGAATGTAAAACACGCATACAGGGACTATTTTTGTGCTAAATCTGTTTAAAAGTTCTAAGGACCTGGCTATTTCCTAGATCTGATCAGCTCGTGCTTTGAAGCCTGCAGTCTTGCCCTCTGTGCCAACTCCAGTCCTGATGATCCCAGTAGATCCCAGTGAATCCTACCATTGGGAACTCCCACTCCACCCTAATTTTGGTTCCAGACGTTGCTCTGTCAACACATGCAGCCATCAGTCCCTGCTTCTGCTGTGCACCTTCACACACCCTGCCTGCCTTTCTCTAGAAATGCAAAAAAGGCTCTTAATAGATGAGGAGAACAGCAGCACTAACATCCTTTGGTGGGCTTTTTAGGACTATTTGTTGCAATGGTGCCTACAAAATATCTACAGCTGCCAAAGTATGGGAAAGTTGCTGGGATGACTGCTCCAATCCTCCACGTTAGGTCTTTTCCTTGCCTAGACTATGTGACAGTTAAACATTAGTGAGACTGGACTTTTTTTAAAAAGGAAACAATGGGGTTGAAAGAACCTCTGTAGCTTTTCCCTTATTTTGATAAATTCTGGTTATGATGCAGATGCTTCTTTGTGGCAAAGGCTTTTGCTGTCTACCTGTGGAAGGACTTGCACAGGCATGCTTTGTTAATAACAGCTTGTAAATAATGAGGAGTATACCGAAAGCAAATTCTAAAGGATTTGAAATATATCTGCAGGTAAAAATACAGCATCTCTCTTCTACTTCAAGAACCAGCGGAAGTTCCCAAGCAGATCACTGCCGGCTCGCCCACTGCTCGGCTCTGCACTGAGAAAAACCTGCATTTCCCTGTGCCAGATGTGCAGGGATCCCGGCAGAAATGCAAGCTCAGCCTGAAGAGGTCCATCGGGAACAGCCACTGGATGTCACTGTAGCTCAACAAAATTACACTGTCAGGAGGCTTTCCTGCAAGTCCCCACTGCTCTGGAGGGGCTAATAAAATACCGGTTTCTCAAACTCTGCTTGTGCCAAACACCAAGACGATGAGGGCAGAGCTGCTGGGACACGCTTGGTCCCCGCCTTTGGAAGGAGAGTGCCTGGATGCTGCTCTGACACCTGCGTGAAGCCGGGTAACTAATTGCAGCACTGCTGGCCTCTTTTCCCCATCAGTTCAGCCTAGGACACTGTTTCTCCTCTGATGAACACTGAAACGGTTTTCCATTTAGAGCTGCCATCTGTCAGCAGGACGAGCTGGAAGGGAAATTAAATGGAGCCAACGCTGAGGCTGGACCACACCTGCCTGCAGCAGGCAGGGTGGTTTTCAGAAGGGGACATGGCCACACAGTGAGAAGTCACTGTGATCTATGGATAAAAAGTCTAATTTTGTTTACTTTGAATAACAGGACCTTACTAATAAATGCTCATGAAGTATTTGGGATTACCAGAGAAATAAGACGTGTATATTACCATGGCTGATTATCCATCCAAGAGTCGGCCTGAAATGCATCTCATTTGCTCTCCACCCTGTTTCAAAAGTATCTGTTCACTAGTCCATAAAGCGAGACCTACTGCAGAACTCATACAGCATCGAGTCGAAGTCAGCAGCTCTCCAGCAAGAGGCTGACTTGCATTGTGAAATGCTTGTATAATGATGGTGTTTGCTGGACCCAGCATCCAGTGGCAGGTTGTTTGCAAACTCCCAAAGGAACTGAGCTCAGAACAAATATTACTCCAAATGACCAGTTCTCCCAGCCGTAGGGTGAACTGTGCATATTTCTTGCTTTGCAAAGGAATGCATTTCACTACCAGAGCTATGAGCTAGTCCCTGTCTCTGGTTTTGGGGTTCGACATCTATGGGCTTCGGATGGACAGGCAGCTATAGCCTCAGCCTCCACGGCGTGGCTCTGACAGCCTTGTCCTGTGTGGCCTCCTTTTTTGGCCCCGGTCACACAATGGACAGGCGCTGGCCAGGACAGAGAGCAAGGTCAGAAGTATGGAGTGAGGGAAATGCGAAGCCAGCTCCACACTGGGGAGTTGTTTGCATTTGCCACCGAGGGAAACATTTCAGGGAGTCCTGGGACAGCCCAAAGGGAATTTGCTTTGGCTCCCTATCATGCTCCTTGCAGGCAGAAAGAGAGCTCAGACCTGAGCCCTGGCTTCTTGCAACTGAAATTAATTTTGCTGAGCTAATGGGCAGAGAAAGGGCAAGTCAGGAGAAGACAGAGAGGGAGGGAGAGATAGAGGAAGGAAGGAGAGAGGGAGCTAGTGAAAATGTGCCCTGTCGACGGCTTTTTCTGAGGGTTGCATTTCATTACACGTGTTATTCTACCAAACTGGTGTCATCACACCAAGCAAAACCAATGCAGGAGTGAAGAATTATACTCCAATTTCCTTTTATAGTAACACCCCTTACTTTCTCCTGCCTCTTAAATAGAAATAAAAACAATCAAGTGAAATATAACTCTAGTTTAAAATAATCCAGGGAGTTTTAGGAACTGCTGCTCCCTCCCTGCCTGCCCCCAAAGGAAAGCACAGCCATCTTCCTGCGCTGGTTTATGTCACATGGAAATGGTAATTTTTTTTTATTTTTTTTTTTAATTAAAATAGTCCTTGCTAGGCTCTGTTTTGAGCCTCTCTGTGGTTACACCGGGGAAGGCTCTTTCCAATTCACTACTCTCAAAACCGGGGATGCGTGATACAGCTGTGATCTCTGATTCCTCATGCACCTTTCTGCCATTTTTACATTATTTTCTCATCCATCCAAATAGCCCCAACCATTACAGTACAAAGTACAATTTTCTGACCATCTTCTTGGCTGCTTAATTTAGTGTTTACTTGGCATTTATGAGCAATGGGCCTCCTTACTCATGAGGCAGAATATTTGAAATTTCAGCAGAAATCCAATGTTAGCTTTAACCAGGTAAAAAAGAAGCTGGAAGGAAAGAAAGGAAACATCCTCCGATACCACGCCTTCCCATTTTCACCTTTCTGCATTCCTTCCTGGCAGACCGTCCCCTTTACACAAACACAAATGGTCTTCATCAATGGGAGGAAATGGGGACTGTATATTTTTTGTAATTCTAAAATTACACGGATTGCTTGCATAATGCAATGAAGTCCAGACAGTGCAACACGTTCCAGTGAGCAGCCACCCAGCCAACAGCAACAACGGGAGAGGAGTCCTTTCTGAAAGCTAATGGGTTCCTGTCCTCTGCAGTCCAGGTAGGGCCCATCCTTGCTGGGCTTAGCAGGTGTCCAGCCACCATGTGTTCAGCCACAAGCAATCAGGGACCAATGATTTAATGATGACCAAAAAAAAAGTCCCCCAGCTGATGGTTCCATCCTTTCCACTGAGTGCTTTCCCAGCCGACCTAGGGATGCAAGGCAGACCTTTCTTGGGCTTTTGTTTAGACCTACTCTTTCCATGAGGCCAAAAGCTGAGACCAGCTCAGCCTCATCACCTGCCAGATCTCCATTTTTGAAAGCAGAGTGCTCCCATCAGCTTACAGCCTGGACGGGCTTTCACACTGCTGAGTGCACTAGTATTAACGCTGTATGAGTCCAGGGATGAATGACTGAAGGAAATCATGAATGAAAGCATTCCCCTGGACTGGTGAAGTGAGCCCTTGCAGTTCTGTCCTCAGAAGCCTGCAATTACGTGTAACATAAACAGGACTTTTGATTTGCAGGTTTTCGAAAGTGACACTCAATTAATATGATTCATTAGTTCTAATTGACTATAATGGAAAGGTTTAAAATAACAGTTGTTCTTTTCAGAGTCATGCAACCAACATTTCAGGAGCCACTTTCCTCTTTCCCTCTCTAGTTTTGATCTGCAGAAGCATCACCGACGGGTGGTATAACAGCAGGGAGAGATTTCTGGAGACCATCAGTTAATCAATTATTTTAAGTGAGTTCCCAGGCTGAAGGAGTTCTCCAGCAATCCCACATGGGAGCAGCCTCCTGCTGCTCACACCACGCCAACACTTTTCCCTTGGGGCAGCTACTGCAAAATCCATGACTAGGTTTTCTTTTGGCCATGCCCTCCTTTGGAAAGGCCACGGCCAATTACAGCGTGTCTCTCCCTGATCAAAAGGTTGCTCTGAAGAGCTGGAGAAAAGCCAAGATTTCAAGCATATTTAAAAGGAAGAAAGCTGTCCCTTGAGGCAGAGCACTACACTGTCGGCCAGGTCAGATATCCTTAGCCTTTGTTAGATGTTTATTCTGCGTGGCCTGGGAGAGCCCTTTGTCCATCCCTGTACGTGTCAGGAAAGGCACTGTGAAAGGGGGCATGGTGTCTGGTAATGCCATAGGGATCTTTCTTTGTCCCATGTCCTTGTCCCCTGACTGCCCAGGTGACTACACCTGGCCTGAACCAGAACCCAAGACTGAAAAGGCATGGTACCACTGCACTGGGGGATCACTGGGGTTTGGGACTGGTTAACCAGTGGGACTTCTCAGATATCTCCTACAGGTTCTCCACTGGCAAGTTGAGCTGTGGTCTGTTCACGTCAAGGACAGTCGCATCAGCCCTCCAAGCCACATTTGTCCGAGGACACTGACACAAGCCCTGCAGCCCCATCAGATTGCTTGGCGTCTGCACCTCTACGCCTCCAGATCTGTGGCCACATCCAGGAATGGTCCCAGGGCCATACTAATTCCTCAACTGTGCTCAGTATTTTTTTGGAAGTGTGGTAGATGGCCTGAACCACAGATGTCTTGTTGATTGCTCCTGCAGTTTAAGTTGAGACAATGGCATGCCAGTGCCTGCAAATGTCCCCAGCACAGTTTAATTAACCAGTGTGGAGATACCCCAAGGATACAGCACACTGCAGGGGACAGGATTTCTGAGCCTCGATATTCAAAAACTGAGACTTAAAGCACCTCGGAGGGTCCCCGTGGCCAGGGCTGCCCGGCGGGCACAGCCTCCCCAGCCCCGTGAACCACCTGCAGCACAAGCTCCCTCTGCGGCAAGCAGGGCTGCAGCCTGCAGCAGAGCAAACCCCGTTCCCACCACGGGCTACGTCGGGAAACACATTTAGTGACTTTTAATTACCTATGAAGAAGGAAGCATGTGACACTGCTCATGTCCCAGGAACCAGCCCCTTTCCTAATAAAGCCTCTGATGGACTTGACCTCAGCAGGGGACCAGGGTGATAAGCGCTGTTTGTTGTTCCTGCCGAGTTAACATTCCCTGGCTCACAGCGCCGTCTCCAGAACTTGCTCAGCTGATGTTCACTTTATAAAAATAACCGTGGCGCCATGTGTTTTATGAAGTTCATTTTAACCCATTGTCAACAAACCCTTGTGGGCTGTGGCAGAATGAATCCCAGGGATGAGGGAATCAAAATTGTTTGGGGTGAGACAGGGGGCTGAAACAGGAAACGGGAAAAATGCTAAAGGCAGCCACAAGAGCTGCTTTCATACTGGGATTTCTGGGGTGGCAGCCAGGAAGGGTCAATGGTGTCATAACCAGCCTGCAATGCAATGCAAACAGAAACCACCACCCTGCTCTGTGGCACTAAGTGTTTTATCCAGGAATAAATACACTGTGACAGAGACAGACCTGTGCTCCCAGAGCCTCTCTTCCCTCTACAGCCGGCATGTGCAGTGTTTCCTATAAATGCAAATGACCCGCTGAACACAAATGCAGATGACCCAAAATTTCATGAGGACTTGAGATCTGCTGCCCCTAAGGCTTCTTCCCCATCATTCCTGCGCTGTGGCTCCAGCCCCAAATACTCAGGGTCTTGCTAAAGGAAACAGAATAACAATCGTAAAAATGTCTAACTGTTCCCTGGAGACACATAACCTAACCCTTCACAGCTGTCAGAGCACAGCCTCCAATAATTTGGGTAAAATATCTTTTTCTAGCTCAAACAGCTAAGTATACATGAGACTTCCCCATGTTCCTTCATCTCCCAGCTTGGAGATCTTCCTCGCCTTTCCCTCAACATCTCTGATGGAGACAGGAGTGCTTATGGTCACCGCACTCCTGCCTGATGCTGCCCAGCCTCCCAGGAGGAGATCTGCTTCTTGGGATGACTTCAGGGAAATTCAGCTGCAGATACTATAAACCAGGGCGGAAATTACTAAATAAGAGAGTCATGCATCTTTCTCAAAGAACAGACAGACTCCTGAATTTACAGAGCCTTGGACAAACTTTGTGTGTGTGTTTGTGCATAAGTAGATGAAAGAAATAAGCAGGGGAGTCATGGTAAATGCATCTTTCTGTAAAATGCTCAGAATAATGCCATTAAATGTCAAAGCACCATGTTATTTTAGTTTTGCTGGCTCTTTCCCTACTGAGAAATCTTCCAGATCATTTCTAACCTGGGTGATTCACCTTCATCCTACACATGGAAAAGTCCCGTGAGATTGAGGGATGAGGGAAGCAGCTGCCCCCATGCTGCTCACACCCCATCCTGGTACGCTGAGGTCTCCAGCAGTGGCGCAGGGTCCAGGCTGGGCCTGCCTGCAGAGATGGGAGCAGCTCCTCTATGCACCAGTCCCTCCAGACGCAGCCCAGGTTTGCACTGATAATTTGGAGTCTCCTGGGATCAGCCAAATACAGCGACATGGGCAGGTCCCTCGAAGACAATCCTTATGGAAAAGTCCTTCTCTGGAGGCTCTTTCAGGAGGAAAGTATCCTCCGAATCATTAATACTCCTGTGATGCTGGAGTGCATCCCCTCTGCAAGAACATCACCACAGCCTGCACGAGCCATGCATTGAAGGGTCACCCCTGTGCTCATGCTCAGCACTTCAGTTCCAGTAAAATAGCTGTCAGATCATAACCAGGAGTGCCAGGGCTGATTTTTCTCCTTAACCCACCAGACTGTGCTTGCAGCACCAAAGTGGGGGTTCACAGCCTCATTCAATGCATCCTTGGGGGTGGGTCTCATTTTGCTGTTTCGGAGACTCCCTTTACGGCCAGAAGACACCCAAGCTCTTCCAGACCATGACAGTCAGGTTCCTGAACTCCGTGCTAGAGATACCCTGAAATACCAAGAAGTACCTTCCCATGCCACAGATCCACTATTTATTATTATGTATATAGCCCACATGCAGAGCACTGGGCCAAACGCAGGATGCTCTCTACCCGCCTGTTTACTCTTGCCTCTGTCTGCAGCCAGCCAAAATACTTCAGGCAAACATGCACAGCCCCCAGCAGGGAGACACAGGCTCACAGACCGTCCCATGGATGCAGCCTCTCAGGATAACCCACTCCATGCAAGCAGCAATCCCCTCTTGGGTGCTGGAAGGAGCCTGGCGTGAACAAAACTGCTCCACATCTTTGAAAGGATGATCTGCAGAGAATGTCTCCTGCCTGAATGGATACTGCCCTCTCTTAGCAGCAACAGCAGGTTTATAATGTGAAAGATTTTACCTTCTTCGGCTTCCAGATCCACCAGTGAAGATACCAACACGCCCATCTCCTGACATTTTTTGCTGTGGGCCTTTGACTTCATATGTTTAGTCAGATTCCCTGAAAAGAAGCAGAAAACATAATTTGGTCAACATGGCTCTTTTTTTTTTACTTTCCTTTTTTTTTTTTTTATTTTGCAAGCTCAGCAGTAACAACTTAATAATTTGGCTCTGAACCAGACAAAGGAGGCCTCTGACTCTCTCCCCAAACCACTATCCATTGCAAATACCCCGTGACACAAGGCTAAGTCCTCCCTTTCGTTCCTTTGCTGCTGCTGCACTGGGGTGGAAGAGGAGGTGCTGGCAGAGTTGTGCAACCTTTCAGGTGTTGTGCAACCTGAAAAAACAGTAGGAGTACACGTTTGGGTTTGGAAGGAAGAAAAGTCCTGGATTGCTTTCAGCTGTGATGGTGCAGCAAAGAAAAACGGTGGGGAAGTAGGGAAGAGAAACACATCTGCATCTAGCATCACCTCCCACCTCATCCCAGCACACAGGGTCACCTGCCCAGAGGTGAGGAGCTCCTTAGCACCATGGGGCAGCCTGGTACTACCAAAATGAGTGCTCAAGATGCCAGCAACAGGAAAAAACCCTATAATCACCCTCTTCCCCCAGCAGGATGGCTCAGGTGCTCTGGCATGCACCAAAGTGCCAGGCAAAAGTTCTCAGCTCCTGGGAGCAGGAGGAGTCATGGATACCATCTGAAGCCCTGTGCACCAGGGTCTGGCACCACTGAGAAAACCTGCTGAGCACTAACAAGGCTTCCTCAGGGTCAGGATGGAAAGAGCAGCCCCTGCAAGGGGGAGTCTGGGATGTAGGGGCATTGGTTACTGCTCTGAGACAGTGCGATGGGATAACTTGTGGGCATGCCGGCCTCACAGGGCACCTCTCTAATTCGAACTCCCAAATTACAGGAGGTTAATTAGACAGTTATTAACCCTACTTATATCCAAGGTAAATGCTGAACAAAGGGGAACCTTTGCTGAGGGGGGAAAGGTAAGTACGTGGAATGAAGAGAAAAATAAAGGGTAGGAGAAATAAAGAAAAAATGTCCCATTTTTCCCTTTCCTCTCCCACACCTCTTTGTGGGCTGAGCTGATGATGAGAAGAAACCTGGGTCCTTGCTGAAGTTCCACCAAGGGCTGTTTCATTTCCCAGCATAGCCCCCCAGGAGCTGGCTGAGCACTCCAAATTCGCTGCAGCAATATGATGTGCCATCAGCCCTCCTGTTAGCTAACACTTGAGAGCAGTGCTGAACACAAGGCTTGTTTTTCTCACCAAAAACAAAAGAAAAATTTGAGGAAAAAAATGGATTCTCACACTTTATTATAACCTTCAGCTGAGGACTGAGGTCCCTCAGCTGGTATCCTGCAATCCACAGAGTCCCCCGGTCCCTGAGCTGGGTGGGAGTACAGAGGGCCTCTACCAACCTCTCCGGATAGTATAAATAAATAAGCAACTATTCATTGGAGCAGAGAATTACCCGTGACGCCCTCACATCTCAGAAGAGTGCCATAACCATCTAGCTACCAAGTTAGTTTCTCTTTAGCCCATGAATTATTTATTTAGCCCATTTTATACAAAATGGAATAGCACCAACAGGAAAGACCAAGAGAGGGAAAGGCTGACTATATATCCTTGTGTATCTGGCACCCATCTAGGATGTGGATTCAAAGGATATTTAATAATTTAAATGCAGCAAAACAGCTCCAATAAGAGAGATTTATTATTTTAAAACTTCATGCCTAAATACCCTTAGCTCCATGGTTAGGACACAGGTATGAGGATGAGGCCAGCTTGGCTCAGGTCCTTGCTCCGAATCAGACCTCTCTTCCTCCACTTTGGACCAGGAGTTTTGTTGTGGACCCAAAGACACCCAGACAGACAAGAGCATTCTCTCATGGACACCTCTGGTTCAAGTGAATCACCATTGTTTTAAAGTGAAAAACTGTTTCACCGAAAAGTGTCCAACGAGTCCAAATTGTGGCCTCATGGAACTGGAATTTAATTTTGGACCTAGCTAGCAAAAAGAGAAACTAACTCCGTCTGTTGAAATGAAACCCTGCTGCTGCTGCCTGTCCATCACAGCACATCACATCTGGGCTGGCAAAAATGACCCATCTTTGCTCAGTTGCCACAGCAAAATCCCTAACTGGATCCCCTCCAATGGTAATAAACACAGAAAATAAGCCCAAGTAAATGCCTGGTGTGAGCAGGGGGGTGTTGGTTAAACTATGGTCTGTGGCACCTCGGGAATTCAGCTGTGATCCCCGTGGTGGGAAGAGTGGGGAGAGGAGGCCCACGAGGCATTTTGGTGCTTCTACATCCCTAAACCAAGCTCATAAATTCACTGTGCTACATGTATCTGGCTTTGCCTAACCCGGGAGGGCATAACATTAATTATTTGGGGGGGGGGGGGGGGTGGTGTGGCTGAATGCAATGTTTTAGGCAAGACTGCAGCCACCCCATACTCGAGGGCAGGATTCTGGTCCTCAGAGGCATACAGCGGCCACCTTGGCCACTTCAGATGTCCGAAGGCTGGTTATACACACAAGTCCTCCCCATTGCACACACTCTCCCTTTTGCTGCTGCAGGATCTGGACAGACACAGGGAACCCAGCTGGCTGCTTCTGCAGTCGGCAGCTCTCCACCCATCACTTCATTGCACCTCTGCTTTGACTCAGCTCCACCCTGAGCAATGGTTCGGGTTGACAAGCTCTGCCAGAAGCCATCAGTGTCATTTCCTTTTTTATTTTCTTTCACTGGAGGCAACTGTCCTTGTGCAAGGCAACTGTCCTTGTGCAAGGCAACGCCATGGCTTCTCTTCCTTCCCCACCCACGCTGCCTGCATGGGTGTGAGCTGGAAGGCACTGCACAGGCAATGCCAAAACCCCTGTGCAAATGAGTTTATGCAAAATACCAAAGGACCAATTCATAGCACGTGTTGCTTTCTTTAACCTTCTACTTCTTTCTACTCTGCTTTCCATCTTCATTCTCATTTGGTTAGATTAGGTAATACCCACACGTGCTGATGAACAAGATAAGCCTGAAAAGCTCTCGGTGCAAATCCCCCTGGTGCATGGTCTATCCATGCACAACACCCTGCATGCACACCAAGAAGAAATTCCAACAAAATAGTGACGCTGCTGTCCGTTTAGGGAAGGGATACTCAGCAGGCCGGATTCTCATGTGACCTAAGTTTGCATCATTTTACAGAAGTTAAAAGCTTAAGGCTTATTTACACCAGCTGAGAAGCTGAGTTATCATCTTAGGAGCAATTTGGAGGACAATGATATTTATCTTATCAGGGTTCTTCTTACAGTTTGTTTTTAGACCCCTTAATTAATGCTGGCAGGATTAAATGCTAAAGTCCTTTGGCAAATTTCCAGTAAAATCAACACCACTTTGCCTAAGTAAAAGCTGGATATGAATCCTACAAGGAAGGACTCACAGCTACTTGTTGCCTTACAGAGTTCTGGCTCCCAATTTAAAAAAAAAAAAAAAAAAAAAAACCAACAAAAAACAACCCACATAACATTGCTTCCTTGGAAACAGTGGAAAAAACATATTTGAAGGAGCAAGAGAGAAACTAGCAGGCAGGGAAGCTGGATTTAAACAGCAGAACACTTATATTGAATCCTAAGCAGGTAAGTGGTCCTCACTAAGGATTGTTTACCAAAAAGTTCCCAGATTTGAAATAAACTGGCTATACTTAAATACATTCAGGAATCAGTGGAAATAGCGACCCCACCCCAACTATTGCGGCACTGGAGGAGTACACAGAGTTATCAGCACAGCTCTCTCATTACGCCTGGTTATAACGATGTATTACAGGCTGCTTAAGTTCTTCTGATGTTGTGAGGTCTTAGTCTGGACTTAAAGCAGCTTAAATACTTGTGTTGTTTTGAGAAAGCTAAAACTCTCATGTTCCAAAAGCATTTAAAGCAGCTTAATAGGGAGTAGAAGTGATTTCCCAGTTAAATTTGAAGAGGGAAATTAATTTTGTCAGAATAACCATTATCATATTTTAAAGGTGGTGGAATTAAAGCAAAATGTAGGGAACAGAAACATTAAGATTCCTGGAAAAATTATCCTGTCTGTATCGGGCATACACCATGCTTTCTATTTCTCCTATTAAATGTGAACAATTTAACAACAACAACAAAAACCCAACAAATGACCAACTGCATGATCTCAGCATCCAAGGCGACATTGTGATACAAACATCCAGAGCTTTCCAGGACTTATGTATTTTCATAATCCTCTTTTAAAATAATATGCACGGAGAGTACCAGCTACTCTATAACTAGCAGACACCAATTTGCTGTGAGACGCACTCACACACAGAGAACCAGCCACAGGCCAATACTCTTCATCCCAGATAAACCCTTGAAATAGGTTTTATGTGTGACTTAAATAATGCACAGGCCTTGATTTAGGTCTCAGCATGGAGATAATGTCCCCAAGTGAGACTCTATGAGAAGAAAAGCTTTAATTTATATAATTTATTGGGCAAAAGATTTCAATTTTTAAAAATTTTGTTATTATCTGTTATACTTATTGACTTAAAGATTAAAGGAGAGAATTTGAACATCTAGCCTGCCTGCCGGTATTGATACAGGCTATAAAATATTAGCCATCTTCTGGATCAAGCCTATCAGCTTGCATTAGCCGAAAACTAATCTTCCAGAAAGGTACCCAGGCTGGATTTGCAGATTTCAAAATACAGAGAATTAGCATATTTCCCATTGAGGCTTGTGCTGAGACTTAATAGCTGCACTGTTTAAAAAAGTAACAGCTAATATTTCACTTGAATTTGCCAGTCTTTTACTTTCAGCCCTCATTCCTTTTTTTTACCTTTCCCTAGTAAGTTAAAGAGCCCTTTTGCTCACAGTGCTTCATCTCCTGTCTGGACCACTGGGTCATTTTCTGTTCCCAGCGACACATCTCACGCCACATCGCATAAGGGCGCAGGCAGCAAATTCCTGAAGATAACTCTGTCCTCATCCCATCTGAGGTTTGTGACATTTGGAGGACCACAGCCTCCTCCCAGCAGCGGCTCCACAGGGATGCTTGGACCCTTTCCCTCTTCCCAGCCGCTAAGAAAGGGCCTCAGCACACACAGGGTACAGGGACATTTTGCAAATCTATATATCAATCTCCCCTGCTACAACAGCAGTTAATTCTTTTGGAGCCTTCCGCCAGTTGGACCTGCTCTGTAGTTTCCAGAGGAGGCTTAGCAGAGCGCTGAGTCTGCTAGAGCAGTAATAATAATAAACTGTGCAGCCATAACCTTGCCTTTAAGGGCTGAGGGGGTAATGCATTTAATATATTAACCTGTTCAATAACCTCAGTGCCTGTCATGTGCTGATTTAAGGAACTGCAAACTAATTTATTAAAGGAAGACTACGGCTGAGGACATGAAGAAGTCTGGTGTCTGGAAACTGTGAGTGGACTAGACTATCAAATGGATATCTTCAGCCAACAGGCACTGATGTCCTTTATACAAGCACCTTTTAAATTAATATGAAGCTCCTTGTCCCTTCTGACCTCCAAGCGAAGGCAGTGGCATTGACACAGCAAGCTGCTCCATACACTTTGTCTAGAAATTTTAAGAAATCTTAAGTAATCAGGACGTGAGAGTCTGATGTGAGTCTGAACGAGAACAGATAATAGCTGTGGAAAAGGATAATGTCTGCACAGGAGGGGAATTAATGTGCCAACACTGACCCACATCCCCAAGTCACCCAAGAGAAGGAGTGAAGAAAGAGGCTGTGCTTCCCGCAAGGGTCTGGAGACGAGGGACAAGGGAGGGCTGGCGGTTCCTGTGTCTCCTCTGGGAAGGTGGGCAAGGGAAAAGCTCTCCCTGACCTTCCTGAAAGGGAAAATTGTTAGACTGCAACTTTTTCTTCATCTCCTTCCTGGTAAGAAAACAATGAAGAAGCTGCTTAACTTCTTTTAAGCAACCTCTTGGAGGCCACGGTAACAAACCTCTTAGGAGAGCGCTACGACAGTGGAGGTAGAGACACCTCATTAAAGAGACAGGTTTATATCTGGTCCAGAAACGTAAAATCAAATAAATCTTTACAAACCAAATTTCCAAGACTGCTGTTTCCATCAGCTAAGCGAGCACACAAAAAATCTCATGGATTTGCTTTAAAATAATAAAAAAAAAATTCCCTGCAGTTCTGTAACCCGAAGGAACAGCTTCGCTTACAGTGACAGAAATGCACAAAAAGCAGACAAGCAGCATAATTAGCGAAAAGGGAAAAATATTTAAAGCTCTTTCTTTCTGTGAAAGTTTTCCCAGTTCTTGGAACACAGATATGGATTTTCTGGGGCGGGGGAGTGGGGAGAGGTACATTTTAACCAGATAAAGTTCCTCATTAAAAATAATAATAAAAAAAAAACATTTAACTGCTTCCAGCCTACTTGAGAGTTTAGAGCATTAGATCATGCTGGAGAGATCTACCACAGCCAAAATGAAGACAGCTCCACAGATATCCCCCTTGAGTTTACACTGAAGGCTAAAATTAACTTTGGAAAGCTGATTTCTAAAAGAGCTTCAACTCAGCTTATATTTTTGCAAGTGCAGTCCAGTAGCAAGAGCTTCAGCTTCTCCATTCTGCAATTAACTGTGGTTGCAAAACTGCACACCAGGCAGGAGGATCCTAATGAATCAGGACACAAACAAACTTATTCTAGACATCTGCAAAATAAGCTGTGAAACACCCAGTTCTGCAAACCTCCTGGACCTCTGGTTTGCACTCCATCACCAACAGCCATGATTCTGTAACTGGACTTTAACTGATGATTTTATCAGCACACAAGGCTGATCTTTTTCTCACTCCCCAGTAACTCTTCCAAAGGTCCTGGTGTCTCCGTCAACAAAGCAAACAGCTTTTACCCAAGTGCTGCAAAGTTATGTGGAGTATAACCATGCCCACAGGACGCAGCCAGGGCTCTGACTGTCACCCTCTTCCAGCAAAGAGCCATTTTCATGCAATTTCAAGTTACCATCATGCAACTATTTGTCCTGAAATCACTGATCCGGGGAAGTTCTGCCCCCTCATGCATCCATAGGCAAACAGATAGTTTTGCATTCAAATCCCAACACTGGGGGCTTTTTTGAAGGAAGCATTTCCATGCTACCTTCCTCATGCAAGTTTCCCGCAAAGCTAAAGAAGGGAAGTCCCCTGGAGGCAAGTGACTGTTTGCAATGTGCAATCGGCACAGTCAGTGCTGACAGTTTGTGTGCTTCAAGGGAGCGGAGATGAAGAGCAAAGCAGCTAGAGAGATGGTGAAAAGGATGGTTTGATCGCAGCATCCTGAATAAAAGCCTAATAGAAGCGTGGTGGAAAGCAAGGTGAAGTGACGGAAGAGGCTGAATGGATTCATCTCTCAAAGGAAAACCTCAGAACAAAGTAACAAAAGCAAGAGGGAAAGAGAAAGAAAATGAATCAGAAATAGCTCCGGGGTGGGAGGGAGAGAAAGAACCGTCGCTCAGATCTGCTGCATGGGTCTGACGAGAATTTGGCCTCAAATTCGGTATCACTTCCCCATGCTCCCATACGCCTAGTGATTACCAGCACGTTGTTACCCAGAAATCACCCACTGGCTTTACTAACAAAGCCATCAGCTCCAGACACTGCCCACCCTGAACCACCCGGTGTCTGGGTCACTTGTCTAGCATGGACGTGCCCTCCATCGGTACTTCTGGGTAAGCACATGCGCCGCAGTCCACGCAGCACCCAGTGCCTCTCCCCGCACCCATGCTGTGCCGCTTCCTTGGATAGCACTGGTTTTTTGGGGTTGATGCTCTTCTTGAGTAATTAACTCTTCCAGCTGTGTCATCTTCTGATATTTGCACTGATGGAGCTACGGTCAATGGACATTTTATATTTATGTCAAACTATAGTCAAGAAACTGAACTCAACATCTTTATTGCAAGTCTTGCTGCAACCAAAGATGGAGGGGAGATTTGTCAAACCCACAGTGCCAGACTCTTATGACAAGTTAAAGGGACCTGGACGCCTCTGGCACTTTTGAAAACTTTACCCACAGTCTCTTGGAAGAGAGGTTTTTTTGCATGTGGTTTTGCATGTTCCTGATAGAGTTCACCCATACACTCACTGAGGAAATGATGAAGGTCGCTTGCAAAGAATATCTGGTGGTAGTGAGGTTGTGGATCGTTAATGACTAGATGTCCCGGAATGGAGGTCTTTAGAGAAAAAGTCTATTGATATGATACAGAAAATGTCAAAGTTACATGCAACTGCAAAGGATGAAAATGTGCAGAGCAAACAGATCTTGAGAGCGCTAACATAAAAAGCCACCCAAAGACTGTCTCCAGGTGCTCGGTCAGGGATGTTTGCCTGTACCCGGGAGCTCCTGCTCTTACTCTGGGGTGCTTTTGTTTATAAATCCCTGCCAGTGAAGCTGTATTTTGGGATCATCCCCTTTAAGAAGCACAAATAGGATGGCACAGATGCTCTGCTGCAGGCTGGCACGTGCAGCCAGTGCTCTCCACCGCGACACGCATCAGCTTAACGCAGGACTGGTCCTCTTCTGAAAATTTCAGCCAATTTGAGAGTCCCTCATCCCCCTCCCTCCGACTCCTGGGGTTTTACAGACCCTGGGAAGGCTTTCCCTTCCCCTTCGCCAGCGTCCCCAAGAAGGCTTGTAAGTCAATATACTAAGCAGAGGAGCTAGGAGCTGACTGTCTCTTACCTTTGGTTTTAAAAGCAAAGTTACAGTACTTGCAGACATATGGCCTGACGTCTGTGTGCGTGCGAATGTGTTTCTTCAGCATGCTGGGTTTCTTGCAGCGAATTCCACACTCCTCACATACATACTTCCCTCTTCCACGGCCTCGCACATACACATACTCTTCGTTTGATTTGTACCTATGAGCAACAGGTGTCATGATAAAAAAAAAAAAAAAAAGAAGATTCCCACCTCAAAAGTAGTCACAACTTTCCTGGATTAATTCAGCATGTTATTGACACCACCGGTCTCATTTACCATTTGCTAGTTCTGGGTAATTAGGCTAAATTCAAAATATCTTCGAAAGCTTTTGCCCAGATGCCTACTTCCTCTTCTGGAATATGTTCTTATGTCCTACATCTGCTTCTCTGTACAGACAAATAGCCCCAAGTCCAAGATAAGTCACAGGGTCACCCAAATGTCCTGATATTCCCCATCCTCAAACACGAACTGAGGCACTCATAATAGTCTGAATAAGACATGTCACAGTCCAGTCTGGCTGCCTGAATCATCTCTCTCTCAGCCTATGCTGTCTTTTAAAATATGCACGGTCTGTTGCTGTACTATGCAAAGTACTGAGAAAATACATCCTAGCTAAACCTCTTGTGATGCAACCTTTCCCACCCATTGAGACAACAGTAAAAGCCATCTGAGAAGACTGTGATGCCACACTGCAAGTTGTGGTCCCTACACAGACTCCTGCTAGAATGAGACACCCAGAATGGACACAAAGAGAAGAAAACATCCATTTTTTAAATATATTGTGCTAACACTAAATGTAAACACCACAGACTCCAGGCTCTTTTACCTTTGGCACAATACCATGACTTAGGTTTACCCAAGAGAACGAGATTGGTCATCCTTCCTTCACATTGTATATTCATTTATTTTCTGTCCACGCATTAGTGCATAGGGAAGGCTACATGATGTGGGTTTAAAAAATATTTGTGAGACTGAGACAAATCATTTAGCCTCCTGCCGTTTAGCAAATGGAGTCTGTAATTTCCTGTACTTGCAGCACAAGAAGAATAAGGTAATACGAAATCGGTCCCCTCAGATTTTTAAGAGGCCAAATTTTTGAAGCGTGGTACTTCTTGCAACTCATTTTTCTATCCAGTATGAATTATGTCTGGTCTTCAGAAACCTCCAAACATCCACCTTTGAAACTGGGCCTTCTAAAGCATCTTAACAGGGGATCCAAAGACACACAACACCATCAGTCACCTTTTAGTATCTTCCCAATAAAGCCTATTCCAAACCAGAATGGTGACAAAACAGCAGCCAGACTGAAGAGAAACGGAATAGAAACAGCAGCACTAGGAACAGCTTGAGCACTTAAATAAGTGAAGGTATAGTAAATCCTAAAAACACTATGTAGCTATAATGCCAAAAAAAAAAAAAAAAAAAAAAAAAAAAAAAAAAGATCATTTAAAACTGAATAAGAAATACACAAAGATCATGAATTCAGCCCTGAACTGACAGGATGATAATGGCATGGTCTGCACAGGACGCATCCAAGAAAACACATCCCAGTTACCCACAAGTGTGGATTTAAAAGCACAGGTAAGTCACACTGCATGAACCCCTTGATCTCCCTCCCAGGCAGAACGCATGTGGCCTTGGCTCCATTTTGTTTCATTCACTTAGGAAATGTACAGGTAATTTCAGTTCCATGTGGGTGTTTAGGGGACCTATTACACATGAAATTCAGAATAATCTTCCTGGGTGCCACCTGGTAGATGTGAGTTCTGGACTAAATCCTTCCTCTCCTGCCAAGTCCTGGTTTCTCTGCCTCAAGGTCTTATCTGTAAGAAGCAGGCTGAGCCACTTCTTTGCTTCATAGGAGAGATGTGAGCAGATGCTTAAAAGACGATGAGCTGCTCATGCATTAAGGTGATGAGGTCACAGATCTCCTATACAGTTCAGACACAGACTAGAGAAGAGAGAGGAAAAATGGGTGTCTAGATAGCCCCAATCTAGCCTGAAATACCAGTAGCAGCACCAGCATAACCAGGTCTTGGTGTCCAACAGCTACATGTGGGGGGACAGCTTTTATTTCTTTCCTTCAGCATCAGCAGAAGTTCTCCAGACCGTAACCAGGGTCATCTGATAGCCCACATACTCTATTCTGTCTCCTGTAACTGAAGCCACAGCAATGCCATCTACCCTGTGCTTTTCCCCCTACCCAAAAATCTCAACACCAAAAACGCTTCATCACAAGGGTCTCATTATTTGGCCAGAGGGGACTGAGCTGGTGTCTGAAGAGCACACACTGACTGCCAGCCTCCACACCAGTCTGTCCAGCTATCTCTGTTTAACCGTACAGGTATCAGGGTACACGTAATTAATTGTTAGCGATGGCCAATGTCCCATGAAGATGGGACATAAGTCAGTGACTTAACACTAAAGCAGCAAAAGGAGCAAAAGGAACCCAGGAATCCTGATTTCTCTTCTGTTCAAATTTGTATTTGAGGCTTCCTTCTCGCCCTCCTTTTTTCTGTCATTATGCTGGTAATCACCTTGCCGTTTAAAAAAGGAAATTGCTCCTTTGTCAGCCTTGTACTCGCACTACCCTTAATTACACTCTCACATGGAAATCTCTAAGCAAGTTCTTTGTGACCAACAGTCCCTTCGTCAGCCTCATTAAAGCTATCAGGGCTGGCTTTTCCTGGGTAAAAAGGGACACGTGATTTAATCTGAAATTAGACATTGCAGTTTATCTGACGCTCTGTGAGACTGAGCCATCCTTCAACACAGATATTTTTCTACAGCTCCCTGAGAGTATGTGTAAAACACACAGGGAGAGGAGGGAAACAGAAAAATAAAGGTAACCTAAAGAAATACCAAACCAAACAAGAAGAAGAAAGCAAGGGAGGTGATACTGCCGTAACATAGAGAAGGCTGCTTGCAAATGCCATCTGTCTACATTGAAGGCTATAATATGTTTATGGAGCTAATTACTTCACTGTGATGCTGGCTTCTCTGTGGATCTAACACGCTCCTATGATTTGCATCAGAAAGACAAATCAATGACAGCTCACTTCACGTGAAGATTTACCCTGGACAAAGGATCTTCCTGCTCCATAACATTTGCTGTAACCAGATCCCTCTAATATCCACAGTTGGAGTTTGTGTCAGCAGATCTGGGCTTCTCTTCCAGAGCACTGTGGAATTCATAATCCTGTAGTTAGCAACTTACACCTCCTACAGTGTCACAGCTCCCATCTAATACTGAGATGATTTGAAACCCAGGAGGCTAACTGGCCATTATGAACTCGGAGACTAATTTAGGAAATAGTTCTTTCAAACAGACACACAAAAAGATAAAAATTCAGTTATTTGATACATTTTTGAAAGGTTATTTGCCCTGTTCTGCTAGCAAATGCACACCTGTAGAATTTTGTGTAACCACTACAAACACTTTTCAGAGCAAGAGGAACTGGCACAGCCATGGCAGCATCAGTGCTACTGTAGGCAGTACCGGATTCAGAGACTTGATGGCCCCAAAACAGGCCATCACTGTCGGGAGTCACAAGAAACCCAACAATGGGAAAACATGAACCTGGAGAAAACTTTGTCTCAGCTCTTTCCCTTAAACTTAGTTGAAATGTAAAACCATGAAGCATTTATTCCTTTGCAGGCTTTAGGAGGCTTAGTTCTTAATATTTGCTGTTACAAATATCTGACTATCCTTTTTAGCCACAGACACTTCTTTTTTTTTTTTTTTCTCAGCACTGCGAGACACATCCAAAATCTTCATGTGGCTGAAAACCACATGATAAAACCTTGGAGAGCAGGGGGGGAAGGAAGTTTGGTGGTTCACGGGAGGAAGGGAGAGCAGGTTTCTGGGGGACTCATTGCTTCACTATGAGACACAGTTGGGCTGAATCACCCCTTCTCTCCTGCCTTCTACAACCACCAGGAATTTACCTTGCCCTGCAGAGTCTTTGCCGATGTGACCTTGCTGGTCACAGCCTCAGCACAGCAGCTGCACTTGTATTATTTGCAAGTCACACGGAGGCAGCCTGATTTCATTAATTTCCAGAATTTGAAGCCCGGTAATGTATTTATTAATATATTTGAAGCTCGATAATGTAAAGACCACCCCTGGTTAGTTTTGCAGCAACTGAACAAGCATTTCCTGGACTGGTTTTGACATTTGTTAAACTCACTTGTTTGCTTTCTGGATTTCTGGTACGTAGTAACAGGAATCAGATATCTGATCCCTTTCCTGAGCCGCTGTATATAGTTCACAGTCAAGTGAACCGAGTAGCTCCAGTTGTTGCCTTCGGTGTAAGTCTTCTGGTTTTATTGATGGCACATTTTACTTGTCATCAGGCTGCCCACTCATCTGGCTTGGCTAAATCCTTCGGAAGTTCCTGACAGTCTGCCCTGGTATTAGCAAATCTAATTTATGTTTTATGCCACCTGCGATATTTGCCAGATCTCTGATAAATGCGTAACTATCATAATGTTACAATTACTAGTAAGTTCATTGCCTTTCTCACAGCTCCCTACTAGATGAGAGGGTCCCTACTAGACCACTTCTTCCATGGCGACACCTGCAATACCCACTCTGAAACGGCATATGCAGCAGAAGTCCTTAGCCTTCTCCATTGCATACCCTAGGGAAAAACAGGGTGGGAGACCCTACAAGACTGCAGCCTATGTTCGGGATCACCACACGCAGAGGTGTGTCCTTAAGGCCAGACAGTTACTATGAAATCTCCCTTAACTCAAGCCAAGCTACAGCAGAACAAACAGAAAGATTTCTTTACAAAATCCAGACCAGACAATGTCATTTCCAGGTTTCTAAAAGCATCTTAAAACCTTCTAGTATCCCAATTTACCAGACAGGGACATTGCACCAAGACAAACAATGAACTTCCGAAGAATGATAGAGCAAGACAGAGAAAGAGGTGGGTATGGATATGGGAGGACCTGGCACAGAAATCCCCTCTTCCGTGTCTGAAGGAATGGATCTTTTGCAAACAGCACTTGCCAATCTCCAGTGAAACTGCAGAAGACAAGAGTCTGAGCTGGATGAGACCCCACCACCCAGACTGGACATACTGGACATACGCAGAGAAGCCTGGCATGAAGGTGTTACTATGAACATCATCCTTCCCCTGAATTAGGCATCAGCAGCTCAAATAAGGTTTAACACTGGAAGAATTACACTATCCAAGACGACCACCTCACAGGCAGCAGACCTAGGGCTCCTTCTGCTTGGTAAAACACTGGGGCAGGGACTATCTTCTGCCACAGGTACAACACAGTGCCTGAAGCAATAGGACCCTCATTTTGAGTGGACTCCAATTCAGATAACAAATCATGATCGATCCAAAGGTAAGTAGCTGGCTTGGACTTGTGGGGAATCTCACAGAGGCTGAGGTGTCATAACTTCCCTTAATCAGCAACACATGCTGCTGGCATGGGAAGAGTGGCTGGGCAGCCACTGCTCCCATCCCCACATGCTGCAGCGTCTCCAGTGCACAGGGCTCTTTGCCGATGCAGAGGAGCTGGATGGATGTGCTCTATCAAGAGCCCTCTCTCTTATGGCTGATAGTGGACAGCAGATTAAAATGTTACAAACACAGCTCCCTCTCAGGACTGCTGCTGTGATCAGCTTCCTCGCACATTGCAGGTCCATGGCTGCTTGCAGTTGCAGGATGGAAGGGCAAAGCAGAGAGACACCACGACAAACTTGCCAACCACAGACACCTGGAGTCTGATTCAAAAACCTGCAGCTTTGGTTATGTCTCTTCCGCACAAGGAGCAACAAGAAACACATGGAAAAACAGCACATCTCATCCCTGAGTTTCTGTGGCAGTTCCAAGTTTGTTCATAGAATCACAAAATCGTTAAGGTTGGAAAAGACCTTTGAGATCATCATCAAGTCCAACCGTTAACCCAGCACTGCCAAGTCCACCACTAAACCATGGCCCTAAGCGCCACATCTCCCCGGCTTTTATATACCTCCAGGGGTGGGGACTCAGCCCCTGCCCTGGGCAGCCTGGGCCAGGGCCTGACAGCCCTTTGGGTGAAGAAATTTTTCCTAATATCCAACCTAAACCTCCCCTGGTGTAACCTGAGGCCATTTCCTCTCATCCCATTGCCTGTTACTGGGGAGAAGAGACCGACCCCCCCGGCTCCAGCCTCCTTTCAGGCAGTTGCAGAGAGCGATGAGGGCTCCCCTCAGCCTCCTCTTCTCCAGGCTGAGCACCCCCAGCTCCTCCAGCCGCTCCTCCCCAGCCTTGGGCTCCAGCCCCTGCCCCAGCCTCGCTGCCCTGCTCTGGCCATGCTCCAGCCCCTCCATGGCCTTCTTGGGGTGAGGGGCCCACCACTGAACACAGCATTCAAGGTGCGGCCTCACCAGTGCTGAGTACAGGGGGACGATCCCTGCCCTGGTCCTGCTGGCCACACTATTCCTGATACAAGCCAGGATGCCATTGGCCTCCTTGGCCGTGTGGCTCATATTCAGCTGGCTATTGACCAGCACCCCCAGGTCCTTTCCCGCCGGGCAGCTCCCAGCCGCTCCTCCCCACACCTGCAGCGGTGCCTGGGGTTGTTGTGACCCAAGTACAGGACCCAGCCCTGAGCCTTGTTGAATCTCACCCAGTTGGCCTCGGCCCATCGACCCAGGCTGTCCAGGTCCCTCTGCAGAGCCTCCCTGCCCTCCAGCAGATCAATGCTCCCTCCCAACTTGGTGTCACCTGCAAACTGACTGAGGGTGCCCTCGATCCCCAAGTCCAGATCATTGATAAAGACATTAAACAGAACTGGCCCCAACACTGAGCCCTGGGGAACACCACTTGTGACTGGCTGCCAACTGGAGTTAACTCCATTCACCACCACTCTTTGGGCCCAGACATCCAGCCAGTTTTTTATCCAGTAGCCAGGTTAAGTTCTAGTTGGGCTTTCGCCCTTCTCATTTTCTCCCTGCATAACCACATGACATCCTTGTAGTCCTCCTGAGTTGTCTGCCCATTCTTCCAAAGGTCATAAACTCTCCTTTTTTTCCTGAGTTCCAGTCAAAGCTCTCTGTTCAGCCAGGCCAGTCTTCGTCCCCACCAGCTTATCTTTTGCCACATGGGGACGGCCTGCTCCTGCACCTTTAAGATCTCCTTCTTGAGGAATGTCCAGCCTTCCTGGACTCCTTTGCCCTTCAGGGCTGCCTCCTAAGGGACTCTGTCAACCAGGCTCCTGAACAGGCCAAAGTCTGCCCTCCAAAAGTCCAAAGTAGCAGTTCTGCTGACCCCCCTCCTTACTTCTCCAAGAATCAAAAACTCTATCATTTCGTGATCGCATATGATTATAGCATATGATTATATATTCATATATATGGAGGAAAGAAGTAAAGTCTAAACAACCGTATGCTCCGTTGAGAAAAGGTGACACCTGACAACTTCTGTAATTTGTGTTTTTAATATAAAGTAAGATGTGGGCAATGTGATTGGTTTATGAAGAGCAAGGATTGGCAAGAGACATTACGGACTGGCAGGTAAAGCAATAGATGAGGAAGGAGGTGACAGGAGCAAAATGAGATGCCTTCAGATGCAGAACAGGGTAGCTGGACTGGCTAAGAGTCATGGCCATCTCCAGCTACTGCAAGGCTATAAAAGGAAACACAGCTGGTGCTCAGCTATGACTTTCCCATATTTTGGGATAAACTTCCTTTCCAACCCAGCAGACATGGGCTAAATTCACATTGTTACTGGATACTAGCACTAAAGGAGGAAAACTTAATGATTTACCCATGCTATCATACACATTAACTAAACAAATACAATTAAAAGTGTTGCTCAGATTTTCAGGGCCAGGTCCCAGATGTGATTCAGGTCTTTGCAGAGGAAGTACCCACTCGGTCAAGCAAACCAAAGCCAGGATTTACTGCTTTCCCTTCATGGACCACGTGCAGCTGGGACTAACAACTGCAGAAGCATCCCCTGGATCCTGAAAGTCACCCTAGTGAGATTATGAGCCCACCTTTGTGGAAAAAGGCATGGTGTAAATAAACATGGTTATGGGCTTCTCCTGTCCATCCTCCCCAGCCCTGTCACACTGAGAGAGGACATCATGGGGCTTGGGGGACCTGCTGAAAAGTGAAGGACTTGTCAGCAGGGCAGGAGCAAGGATACATTCCTCAATTTTTGCAAGTGCTCTGGACAATGCCTTGGCAGTGTGACAGCCCACCAGCATTGGCACCAAAGAGCAGGTCTTGCCATGCTTTCCCATTGAAACGGGACATTACATCTCTGCATAAAGTGAGCAGGATCACATTCTGTCATGGGTAGCTGTGGGGCAGTGTGTTAAAACTCGTCTGTATTTGGTTTTTATGTAGAGATGACAGTGAAGATCATCTCTAAAACCAAGCCCTTTGTGAAGATGTCATGCCAAGCCCAGAAGAGGAACTTCTCTTCCAAGCCCAGAGCTGCTTTCCAGGCCCTAGGCTCTGTAAAACTTCTCATGACCAAGCAATGAATATTGGTAGAAATACATAGGTCAATAACTCATTTTTGTAGATCTAATTTTACTACATAAAGTAGGAACCTCTTCACAAACACACTTCTGTGATCTCCTCTGTGTTACCAGTTCTGCACTTCCTGACATTTCATATTTATGTCCCATCCACGTACAGAGCAGTACACCAATTATTTGTCACTTATCAGGAAATAACTTTATGAAATAGTTGGAAAGCGTTGAAGAAGAGTGCATTATTAGCAGATGGAAACCCCATTTGCCTGTGTCAGAAGAAGTACCAGTCAAGGACATCCTGTTACTCTTTTTAAAATCCACCAGCATTGACTAATCTTGCTTAAAGAACTGAACATGTAAAGTTACATGAGCACCAAATATTCTTACTTCTATATCAAGTCACATCAAAAGCAGATCATACTTTTTGAAAGAAACCCTTTAAAGCATTTTGCACAGGAACGTCTTTAGCCTCACCAAAGTGCAGCACCTCAAAGGGGAAGATGTTGCTTATGATCACCCAGTCTGTTTAGGTAAAAAGAGGTAATGATCAAAGAACCATCAGGTTTCTTGCATGTAAACCCATTCTGTGCTGTGTGCCATGAGATGAGCCATTGAGTGGAGGACAGGCACACCATTCATACAGTCACTAGCACACGTAAAGCACAGGACAGCATGTCTGCTTGCATGGAAGCCAGTGCTCCTTGGCAGTGCACAGTCCCACAAAGCAAAACGTCCCCTTGGCTTGCCAGCAAGCCTGATCATGACTGCAAAATGCACATCAATTCAGCAAGAAACTCTAAAGACAATGTCAGGAATAAATGCATCCTGCTAATTTCCTCTCTGCGGGAATCTAAGCATAGATGGAGAAGGAGGAGGAGGAGAAGGAGGAGGAGGAGGAATTTTATGGCACTGCAAAAAAAAAGATCACACAGGACAGCTCAGGCCTAAGTTACCCTTTCTGCTTTTTATAAAATCCCTGGTGGGTCCTCACAGCTCAGATTTTACCTAAGGCAATTTTCCACATTTCTTTGAATGGGAAACAATAAAGTGGGTGTACCCCCACAGCGTGCTCCTTGTGATCACAGCTCTGTCAACACGACCTCGGTGGCACTGGGGCTGCATAGGACATGCCAGCTGCTTCAGAAGTGATGCTAGCACCATGGGTGGTCAAGGCACTGTCCAAAAGCAGATCAGTGATTCTCCAGCCTGCCTACAAAAAATGAACACTGGCAGAGCCCATATATCACTGAAAAAGGCCACAGGAGTTGCTTCCTATAGCACTGCCTTGTGACAAGACAGCCAGACCACTAGGATGTGGGGAGGTTGGTGCAGAAACACCAAGTCAAAGGAAATCTCTCTTGATGTGATCGCATCTGGGACACTGTGTCCAGGTTTTTGCATTTCAAAATTCAAATGGTGCCAGCAAACCAGAAAAAATGGGAAGGAAACAACATCTCTGGTGAAGGGGATGGATGCAAAGATGAATTTGGCAAGAAAACATACAAAAAGTGAATAATTTGAACATTGTACTGACCCATAGACAGTAAAAGGTCTAGGGACAGGCTAATGATCTGGAAGAATTTACGTAATGGTCAGGACGGAGAGACATTTATTACTGACAGTTATCCTAAGAACTACAGAGTGAAACCAAGAAGTGGAAAATTTGAGCTAAATATGAAAAAAGATGGGCAATGTCTTCAAGTAGGTTTACCCTGCACAAAGCCGTGGCATGGATTTAAGCAGTATAACACTTCCTGCATGTTCAGCCTTTAAAGCACCTTTCATCGGACACAGCTTCTTGCTGTAAATTCACTGGAAGAGCTGACAAAAATGTTGACACCTCTGTAACACACACAGAGAGGCAGACAAACAGCCAGAGTGAAAGCAATACAGAAAATATGCATAAACAACCCAAATCCACACAAGAAGCTTTTACTAGCATAAAAACACAGGCCAGAGAATGACTTTTAATGGCATTTCTCCATCAGCAAACGCAAATCCTTTTGCCAGTAGAGCCTATTTTGACTGAAGAAGTGTTGTTGGCTACAGGGACAAGATCTGCGACTGCATGAGCTGGTCTGCACCAGGAGGACTGCTCCAGCAGCAGCTGTATCTGACCCCTGATCCTGAAGCTGGCCCTCGAGCAGTGTGGTATCTCCAAGACAGACCATGAGACTTCCTTCAATTAAATTAATCCAATACAGAGCAAGCACAATACCAGCAAAAGTTGTATATGGATGTAAAACTGCAAAAACAGTGCAGTTTTATATTAATTCTCTGAATGCCATGCTTGAGCGAAAGCTTGATTCAATTTCAGTTTGTGGCATCAGACCTCTTCTAGTCTGTTAGAAGTAAAATTACAGTTATACTCATTATGGCTCTATCTGCTGTTATACACCTTCATCCTCTCTACGCTTTAATCATTTAATTGTCATTGCAAACTGCTATAAAAACACATCTATTTCAGAAAAAAAATCAATGTAAATAGTACTACGCTGCTTTATAAAAGCTGAAAACCTGGGTTTGATCACTAAAATGCAATTAGAGATGAAACCAGATTGAAAAAATGGAAGTACATTCACTGCAAGGTGAAAGTATTTCAGTGGAACGTGCGTGCATCGTCCCTGCCAGGTGGTCAGCGTTAGCCACCTAAGCATGAAGAAATGTGGAATTATATTGATTGTGTGCACAGGCTAATTAGTTTCTTCTGGGCTTCTCTTCCATTAAATCCAATTGCAAGAGCAGAGAGGTAATGCAAAAACTTCCACACTATCTCACTTCTTGTTTAATGACTGGGCCATGTGTCCCTGTCTTCAGAAGATGCCACACAAGCAGTTATTGCAGAGCACATGCAATCTAAACACCTCATCCCACCACCACAGTGGCATAAAAAGGAAAGAAAAAAGAAAGTGAGTAGCTGCTGCAGTGTTTTGTAATGACAGGGGCATGATGGCAGCATCACAAAACATCACGTCTGCCTTCCACCCCTACGTGCCCATTTCCAAAGATTTCCCTATATGTTATTAGAATAAATTAATGCTGCATGGCTGCTAACGCAAGGCTGGGCTTTTTTTCCCAGCACCAGTCAGACAGGTTAGGTCATGATACAAAAGTCCACACGGGTAAGCAAACACACTGTTCCCAGGGCACTGCTCCAACACCACCTTTTCCTTTTGAAGATCAAATACAAATAGAATAAAACACCAGATTAGAAAAAACAACCGCCACAAACTCATACAGCTGATTCATAAAATATTCATAGAGAAAGTCTAGCATGGAAATCCCCATAGATGACCTGTCTCAATCCCATTTCTTCCTCCTCTGCCCCCATCAGAATTGATTAAACAATTTCCGGAGAATCTGACATTAATGACTCTGTCTGACTCTAAGTGCCTCTCATCTGACACAGATACTTCTTGTTCTCAAAACAGCTCTTTCTGCAACTATTTTTATAAGTGCTATGAATGACTCTGGGTGCCATCACTGTTTTAATTATTGGCTGCCTTCTTGTCCTTCTGTTGCTTGTCATGTCAAGGAAGAAGGACTGTGTTTAATGGCCTTACTCCAGTGCTTTATTTCTCAGTACTAACTGCACTCCCTGCAGTACTTGTAATTTTGGAGGCATGTTAAGGTCTGTAACACTTGTTAGTCCTAAACAGATCATCAAATCCTTGAAGAAACTGTTTTGGATTGAGGTCAGTTACAACTCAAGAACTATTTCAGACTGTACTGAGGATGTTGAACAGAAATATGCAATGTAAGAAGCCAGTGCTTACATTAACACATTCTGTCCACTACTCTTGTTGCACGGTCGTTAGCTCCAGGATCTATCCCCCCTCTCTGTTTTGAAGCTGCTACCAACATACTCTAGAGTTAATCTTAACAGAGTTGCAAACATTCAAAGCAATTATCATTATGAGGATTTGGCTTCTGAGATGCATTAACATAAATGCATTTTGTTGGTGCATTTCTGTGCGCCTGTATAAAGAACCACCTGTTTTTGACAAAAGCACACTTTTCGGGTACACACGACACCTTGCTGTTCAGGTGGGATGCCATCACATTATATCTACCTCCACATTTATTTCAAGAAGCTCTTTTTCTACACCATCTACTGAAAGGTTGATGTTATTAATTAGCATTTTTTACATTTGCTTTTTCATTTGAGAAGCAGAATTTTCAGTAGCCCAGCAGAAATCCAGTCCTTTTTCAAAGTCAAGGCCATTCCTTACAGTAATCTTGATTTGAGCCAGTTATTACTTACATGGGTAAATACCACCAATACTTCAGTCTCTAATCAGCCCATTTATTAACTGCTGAAATGCACACACTACAGAATGAAGTAGATCTGTGATGGAACGGTCAGTGAGGTCTCTCGATAGCCATATTCTGGCAAAAAAATATGCTTTCTGGAGTGACACTTCCCTGTGACTCAAAGTTTATTCCATTTGTGGATGAATTTTCTCTGGGTTTCAACTCCCTCCTGGCTCAACTGGGATATACAGAGGATGCTCAGCACCTCTGGGCCTGATGCACGGGCTGGTCCAGAAGATTTAATTTCTGAGGATTTCTTCCTAAAGCCGCCTGTCTCCTGGACACGGTTGTCTCCTCCTCGACCTCTCTGTGTGGTGCCTGTCCATTCTGAGGGGTTCACAGTGCTCTGCTTGCTCCACTTTTGACCCAGGTTTAGTTTTTGCCAGATGCCATGGCATTAAGATGCAGCACAGGGGAGTGCTGTTATCAGACTGGCCGTGGCTACCTAACACGAGTCAAGGTGAAAAAAGCTTAATATTCCTGCCATGGGTCAAGGTGAGTAAGCATTGACTCTAGCGACTACGTTACAGAAATGCATTTTCTCTTCTGTCACCACATCTGATACAAGCCTTCTTGTTCTCCAGCCTATTAGAAATGAATAAATATCCCATTTACAACTTACATCTCAAAGGAACACACCGGTGGGTTTTGGGGACAGGGACAGGTACAGAAAAAAATCACCGCTGCCCCTGTATGCTCTCCATTGCTACATCACTTAGTTTTAAAATATTAAAAAGTGGAATTTCATCATTTCACTTGAGAAACAAACTCAACTGACACTTAACAGAAGGCTGGGTTGGAAATTTTTTCTAGTATTATGTCCAAAATTATATTTACATTCTTTCATCCAATTATTGCTTAATCTTCTGCAAGTAATTCCTCTGCTTTTAGAGATCACTGACCCACAAATGGAGCTGTCCCATCCATGGTCACTGGAATTACTGGTAGGCGGGCGGGAAAAAAAAGAGTCATCTACTGGCTTTTACAATAAATCTGTAGTGTAGCAGCCAATTTTGTAAGGTCTTTAACATAGAAAACGTATTTTATGCTCAGCCTTAATGCTAATTGCTTTTGTGGTGAGACTTATAAAGCTGATACCTAATGAGGTTGGTTGTTTCTTTGTAAAAAACAAAAAAAAAGCAAAAGCCATGTTGCACATTTTTAGACTAAAACACTGTTGTGTTAAAAAAGCCAAATTTCTGCACATAACGAAAAACAGTAATTAAGATGAACACCACACAAGGGAAATTTAACTGCATTGTTCTGCTACTGCTCTGGAGTGAGGCATTCCGAGCCCGGCTCCCCCGTGTCCTGTTCCTCGTGTGATCATTTACTCCTCTGCAGTGGGAGTACGAAGCAGGGTCCAGCGCTGCCAGATCTAAATGGTGCATTTGAAAACCACCTTATGCTTCACTAAGCAGGACAAGAATCAGCAAAGAAACTCAGACCAAGATCAACAATATCCACTGTTAATTCATGTCTCCTAAGCTTATTTCACATACTAGAAATAACCTATTGGCAACATTACTGGAAAGATGCAACACGAACAGACCAAGTAAATGGCAAAGAAGATGTCAGTAATAACAAGGAACACTCAGGAGATAAAAGAATTGAACAGTCCAAACGTAGGCATCGATAGCTTTTCAGCCCTAAGTTCAAACCTTTCACCAAAATGATGCCAGAGATCATTTTAGCCGGATCAGTAAGGTGAACACAGCCTGAACCAGCATTTCCCCACTGGTGCGATGGCCAGGGCTGTTTGGCCACGCTGCTGGAGCTTTGTGCAGTAAGGCCATCAGCCCTACCCCAACCTGGACTGATTTAATCACTCCAGACTTTAGGCACTTCTCTACTGGGTTTCATTTGACGCCTTGGACACGTCTGGGAGATGTTAACTTCTGTTACCAAGTTTGCACACCAATCTTGCCTCAGGACTACAGTGTCTTGACTCTATGCCTTACGCACTATTTCTAATTTCAGTCTATATTACAAATAAAAAAATCTCTGTATAAATAAGTCATAGAATAAAATAAAATATATTTGCACTTAAAGTTGAAAATTCCATTAATTAGAAATTAGGAAATACTACATATAAGTTTGTCCACTTAACCATAAGTCTTACAGGTCTGACTACAATGTAGATGATGATCTTTTAGATTTTGTTTTTAATGTTGACAAGCTTGGGAAGAGATGTGATATGAGATTTCCAAATTTTTATTATTTTTTAACATAATAAATGCATTTTATTATGAACATTTCTAATCACTCAAATGGGCAATGATGAGCTTTTTGGCTTTCATTACAGTGGATGAGACATGAACTGCAGTCAGAGCTACAGAACCTGGTATTTTAATAGCATTAGCAACTTGAAGACACTTCCACTGGCCAAGTGCCACTGTTCATTGCTAGCGTCCTTGGTGCTGATGGCAATGGATGTCCTGTCTTATAGGATCCTTGTGTTTCCTTACTGTCTGGCCAGGCCACCTGCTTAAATCCCCTGAGTACACCAAGTGCGAGAACGGAGTTTTCAGCCATTCTTATTTGAATAAAATTTGTCAAGTATTTCACAAGATGAAGAAAAAGTATTTTCTGATACAGCTGACTCACTCGAACGAATTTCAAAAGCTCCCTGCAAGCAGTGGAGATGCTACTCCTTTCTCTCAGAGAAGGTTGCAATGTAATACAGTGATCACTGGTTACTTCCAGCTTCCTTTTAGTATCAGCCAACTTTAGTAATGCTAATCATGTTATTATTAAGATATGCACAGACAGAATAACAAGGACTCATTCTTCTATACAAATGAGCCACAAAAATGGCTCAGACTAAACCCATTCACTGATAGATTTCTGCTTTGTCACATCTGTTCTCCTCTTGTTGTCTCATGGGACTTCAGCCCATCTTCCTTACATGTAAGCTTATTTCGGAAAGACTTTCTGAAAGACTTTGGCAAGGATGCTTTTACAGTGACCTCCTACATCTTCATTCCCACTGCTCAGTCAGCGATAGACTTCGGGAGCGTCACAGGAGGAATCCATAAGAACAACAGAAATGGTGAAAGAAAAGAAAACTTCCTCTCAAGTTCCTCCGCCTCCACCATTACACACTGGAGAAGTTCTCCTTGGGGAACACAGCCTCCCTCTTTAGTTTGTATGAAGAGGCTACAGCACTCCGCTCTCAAGGTAGGTGTATGGGGGCTTGGGAGGGGTTTGCTGTTCAGGAACTGTTTTTATCCCCATCCTTTTGTTACTTAGCAATAGAAACCCAAACACTTCTCCTCCAAGTGCAGAAGGCTTCCAGCAGCTCCAGCAAGAGCCCTGCAGGGAGTATTGAATTTCATTCACTTCTTCACCAGCGACATGAATACCCATCCATAAACTGTTGGCACAATAAAAACTGAACGTCTAAGACTGCCTGCCATTAACAATAACGCAAACCCCATCCAAGCAGCGGCCTGGTTACACTTTGAAATAACAGGAAGTGCCTTGATTTCAAAGAATCTTGGATGTGAACCTGATATCCTGCACATTATGGAATAACTTCTTCAAGACAAACGCTTGATTTCCAAATGTCTTCACTAGACAGCCCAGACAACCCTACTGCCAATCCCATGCGAAGCTTCAGCAGAAGCCAGGGAGCTGGTTGGAAGCACCAGGGTGTTTTTGCAGGAGAAACGGTCCCCTTTGGAGTCTCAAGCCCTTCAGAAAGACTCGGGTGAGAAGGGACTGTGGATGGAACTGGCATCATCAGCCGAGTCCTTCAAGGTTTCTTGCAATGTGTGTTTCCCTGGGCTAACCTGCGACTGACCTCAAGATGCCGGAGCACCGCTGCTTGCTATCAGGATCCTGGGGGTTTCCTTCCAGCTGACTCTTCTGAATTACGCACTTTGGCTCTGCCGATCACCGGCTGCTGGAAGGTGGAGGGGAATAGATCGGTTCCACCGAGTCTGACACATCCCTAAGTGAAAGCTCTTAAAAAGTAATAACAATAAATAATAATAATAATAGACTAGATTTATTTCTATAGCATGGAAGCCAGAAAGCCTCTGGCTATATTGAAATGTAGTAAACAAAAGCAAGTCCAGCTGCCTGGTCTCTTTTTTCCCCCCAAGTAACAAAACTGTATACAAAAGCATAGTAAAGACAATCTGAGAACCACTCGTAACAAAAATACTCAGTAAGTATCACTTTCTGGTCTGCTCTTGCCTTTATCACCACTGGCTATTGATGGTTGATGAATTTCTGATCTCCAGATATATATACCACTGACAAAATACCCCAAAGTCACTTAGGTTATTATGACATCTCGACATCCCGGAGGATCTAATGGATTAGATTATCACCTACAAGTAGACCATCATGTCAACCTTCATTCTGCTCTACAGGACCTAGGGGTTGTAATTATTAATGAAATTTGTACATTGTTCTGGTAGATAGAGAAATGCTTCAAGGAAACGTGAGCCTCAGACTTGTCCCAGGCCTTTACCCATCCTTCAAACTGGATCTGAGACAAACCAATTTGTGAGAACTGATTCAATTATTTCTCATTTCCTGTGCTTCCTGTCTCCTGTCAGGGCCAAGCAAGGAAATGAGGACTAATCCCAAGGGGGCCTGAGATACCATCAGTCCAAATGGACAGCAGAAACACCAGGAACTGCATAAGAAAGTTTTGTCCTAGCAAATTTCAGATCAATTCTCAACAGGTAAGAGATTCCAGATGAGCTGGAGTGAAGCATCTTGACCCTCAGGCACTCATCTGGACTAGTGGGATGAGAAGATTTTAAGCCCTACTTGTCTCTAATAATGACGAGGAATCACTGACCCCCAGGGAGGACCTGTGTTGTGAAACACCTGGCAAGAGGCAGTAAGTCATCAGTCCCGCTGAATCTGTGAACACCGGGATGCTCTTTTAGTGTTTCTACAGCCAAAATATGGGCCCCAATCCAACCTGCCCTCAAGCCAGTGCAAGGGCCTGGACATGGGCTGTAGGCAGGGTCAAGCGGAGGCTTGCTTCAGATGGCATGAACTGGGTCCATGCATCGTAAATGAATCGTTGACCAAGCGATTGAATTCTTGCCAGCTGGGCAACTCACGCCTCCAGCCCAGGCACTCTGAAAAGAGCTTGGCAACTACTATTCCCACATCTGTACAAAATCACGCATCCCTAAGGACCATCCTCCGTCAGCCATGCAGTCTTCAGCAAAGTTTCAACCGCCCCGTGGCTTTCCAGGGCCACTCACCGCAGGGTGAGAAGTGCCTCTGTAAGTGCCCCTTCCCATCTCACTGCTCCTCCCTGGGGCATCTTCAGAGTCAGAATTTCTGACTTCAGCAACTGAAAAAAGTTTGTGATTTCCCTCTTCTGGTATTGCTGCAAAAACCAAGACAGCCCAGAGAGAGGGAACTGGATCCTGTTCTCTCTTGCACATAATCAATGCAATGATTTAGACAGCTCCAATCACACATGCAAAGCAATTGAAGGAAACAGGGCAGCACAAGGGTAACTAGGGGTAGAGCCTTCATTACCCATGATGATGTGTGAGGAGGTGAGCAGAGCCAAAGTTGTGCTTGCAGGACCTACAGTTCAAAATCCTCATCTTTTAACTTGGAACCGAAGCACATTAGATACCACAATTATGGAGGAAAAAATCTGGAAAACCCATAATGTTATTTTCCCAGCCATTTTTCTGCAACTGAACTTAAAAAAAAAAAGAGAAAAAAGCCCAAAACACCTCTCTTAGGCATCTGCTTTTAGCTGGTGCATTAGATAATTGCTGCGCAGAAGTTTCAGTGGATAATGATTATAATAATAATAAAAAATAAGATTATGCCAAGAGCATACTCTTCTGTAGCTTAACCAGTATCTGTGCATGCCCTAAGTAATTTCTTTTAGAAGTCCCTAAATATTCTTCAGCCACGGATAGTCTCACTTACATCCTGCTAGTTTTAGAAACCATTTCTACAGATAGTTTTACAACTTCAGATAAGAGATCTATGACATGCAAATGTTTTCGTAAGCCCCAGTAGCACAGTGGTTCTCACGGGACCATCATTCAGCACAAATGGCTGGTGCAGGTCTCACCGCTCCAGTGAGGAGCCCCCACTTTTCAAGGATGCAAAGCACCCCTCTGCATTCCTGCAAGGGCCGCGGGACCGCGCTGGTCCGTCTGTTCCCAGACGTTATGCCACGTTCGTGGGTGAGATCAGAGACACAAGCAGCAAATCAACGGGGAAATGAGTAAGGCAGGGATGCAGTCCCTCAATCGCCAGCACGGAGACACACCGGCAGCATGGATTTTTCTCCAAAGAATGCGGAGCTGGTGGGAAGAGGAGACCGGCTCCCAAGTCACTGACGGAAAATGCTGCGGGTCTGGCCACCTCCCCTGTGGGTTGAAAGGGACTGTGAAATAATCCCTCCTTGGAAAGTTTCCCATGGAAATCTCACAGAGATAACACAGAGAGAAAACGTGCCAATGTTTGTGTGTGCAAATGGCGGAAGATCATAAGGTTTGGGGGAGGAGGAGAGTGTTTAAACAGGATGAAAAATATATTAAAAAAAAGGTCCCCTGAGAGCCCCGAGGTCTGCTGATGACATTGAAGGGCTTTCACTTTGAGTGTCCAGTTCAGTATCCAGCCCAAAGCAGTAGTGGCTGAAAGCTGTCACCGCACAGCAGTTTTCTGGTGGCTCATAAGAGAAAGACGCTGGTAATTGCAGCTGAGCTCCCGTGGATCGTGTCTCTGCACTGCAGACTGGCTGCTCTCGTTAGCTTCCCTTCACGGGTCAGAACGAGTCTTCTTCAGCCCTGCCAGCCCCATTTCTGCACACAGTGACTTTGCTCCCCAGTGCTGCAGGTCCAGTACCTTGCACACAGAAAAGAGGAAAATTTTCGAAGACAGGAACCCTATTATTAGTCTTAACATGGTCCCTACAAGTCCTCTATGCAAGCACTGCATACAGAATAAAAAACTGCTTTGTACCCTATAGAGTTCCTGCCCCAAGGATATATGAAGACACAGCAGATGGACACTGGTGGATAGTATGGGAAAACAACAGGACAGCATTGGACAGTGTGATGTGCTGGCATGGCAGCCTAAATGTTGTCATCATTTCTGTAAATATCTCAGAATAGAGGTGAATTGAAGGAGGGAAAAGTTTGGCAGATGTTTTCAGAGAGCTTTTTTCAGCAGGGAAGAAAGGTTTGAAAATGTAATACATGGGGAGTGGAAAGCGTTGTCACCATTCAGAGGCAGGAGATGACATTTTTGTAACCAAAAAGAGGCAACAGACAGTGGTGCTGAGCTGTGGAGAGTCTTGTTACTGACACCAGCTTGTGTCTGATGTGATAGGGAGTGAGCAGGCAGTGTGAGAGGATGCACAGAGGGCTCTATGTGGACAAAGCACGAGGGAAATTACTTTTTCCTCCCATTTTCCAAAAAGGACTGAGGCAGTCCCAGGTTGCCACTGTTAGCATGCAGAATAGGATATGGCAGAGGAGTCAGAAGAGCATCTCTTCTATATACAGACAGGAAAGGTTGCAATCGAGAGTTGCATATGAAGAGCTGGTAAAATGCAAACACAGCCTGAACGTACCCTGCACAGAAAGAGCTCCTCCAGATAACACTGGGAAGGTGCTGTTGTCGAGTGCAATCACACAGAGGTGTTGAGGATGAAGAACTTGCAGCACAGCATATTTTTTCCAGGTTAAACTTCAGCTGATGTTTACTTAGAGCAGGATTCCCCTCATTTCACCTCAGTCACCGCCAAGCTGCCTACCCAGACCAGATTAGTCATGCAGACAGGAATACTTCATAGGCCTCTGGTGGCATTGTCCTATTTGTAGCTGCTGGTTTTGCATGTGTTCATCAGAGAAGAAAAAAGTCAAGCTGCATCACCCACGCTGCCTTTCTGCAGAGGGATCAGTTATGTGACAGCAAGGGCAAGCAGCTCAAAGCCATCTGGAGAAGCTGTTGCCCACTCGGCAGTAAGGCTGGGCTGCAGGGAGTCAACAACTCCCAAGGAACAGGGAAGAGATCTACGGTCCCTCCTTCGAGATGAGCTGCCACCTGGAAGTGGATCTTGATGAGCTCAACAGCACATGGTTTATTGCAGACAAGACCCAGCCTACTCAGGTGATACACCCAAGGGAGTAAAGATCATTCTTCATGAGGAAACCCCTTTCTGCACTAACACTTCATGATATTTCCCTTTAAAACAAAAAGATTGAAACATCACATAAATCCCTGCCCAGAACTCTTTCTCTCTATATTTTGCATGTGTGCAAGGGAGTCTGTCAAACGTACCAGTATATCATGCTCAGTTTTGCTGAGACAAAAATATATTCATTTTTATGTCCAGAAAGTTACAAAAGCATCCAGCCTTGCTTATCTTATGATTGTGGCACTTTTCTCAAGCCAGGGAGGGACACACAGGACACGTGCACTTGCTTCCAGCTAAGACTCTGTTGGAAGATGTGCTGCAGTCTGAAGACGAGGCGACATTAAACCCTGCAAGAATCCAAGGCGACTCCTCCTCAAAACCACTCGTCTTCCCCTCTCTTAGATAAACATCGAGTGGTAGGAGGCTGCCAACAACCACCAGCGCTCGTGGGATCACCATCCAGCTGGGAGTTCCCTTGATGGGGCCATCTGCAGAGGAACTTGAAGCCATCTGATCCCAGGCACAGTTCACGAACCCACTGCTCCAGATGTGACCTCGGCCGCTGAAGGCTTCGGTGGTTCAGTGACACGACTCACACTTCTTAAGAGACGGCAGGAAGGCCGCAGAGACTGTCTGTGCAAAAATAACTGGCTGCCGTTACTGCTGACACGTCCTCTGCTCTCCAGCATTTCTGGGCTGTGCAGGAAAAGGAGGACCGTGAAGTTCCCTTCTGAAGGAGGGGGAGGCAGAGTTAGAAGCTATTTTAACTCTCTGCTCTTCACTGCAAGAAATAAAAAACTCCCTATGCTTCAGCAGAGAGACCCAAGTGTTCTTTACACCGAGGTGCCCTGGAGAGTTGCTGTGCTGCACAACAGCGATGCACCAGGGCCCAGCAGTGCAGGGTCAGAAATTACCATGACTTTCTCTGCTGGTAAAGTCGAGCTGCAGATTGTTCACAGTACAGGACTGGCATCTCCCAGAGCTCTTCTATTTTCGTAGGCTGCTGCTACCTGCAAGTACCCTGTGCAATGTATTAGCACTTTCTTAATTTGCCATCAGTGTTAATGGTGCAAGCATGCAGTAGAACCACAGTTTTCTTTCTTGGATGCTGCAAGTGAGCTTATTAAACTCATACAGTGACATCCTCATAAAGGTCCAATTTGCTCAGCACAAATAACCACAGTTCTTAATGACTGCAACAAGCTCTGCCCATTACTCAGCACCTCGGAAGATTAAGCCCTTCTTTGAGTGATGAGCTCAGCTTTCAGTTCAACAAATTTAACTCAAGATTCAACACATGAAGAGCTGAATTCATAATAAATTATTGTTATTAATGATACTCTGCAGCAAAACTAGCATGTTTCAGCTCTAAAACTCAAAGCCATTCACAACCTGGGTAAATAGACTAATTATCCCTTATTGGTACTGTGACCCTACGTTCCTACATACACAGGAGATCTCACTGAAGTTCTCAACACTATACCATTTTGGAAAAGAAGGAAAATACCCACAAACCAAGAAAATAACAGAGCCATGCAAAAATTACTTTCCCCCCTACATTGTACACCGCCTGAGTAAGCACATGCCAAACATTACTCAGCCTTTTTAAATTCTTGTGAAAAACTGATCAATCTTTAGCCTAAACTCCCCAAGGCTCTCTTATGTACTGCATTTCTCTCACAGCACCGTATCCCCGTGACACCTGACGCAGGGACCTCGTGCAGTATGGCATCCCTCCCCAGTGGCCAACTCCAATTACCTTGCAGCCTCCAGGTCTCTCACCCCACAGCAGCTCTCCTGCTAAGCAGAGGGCTGTATTTTTAGTAATGAAGGTCTTTGCTCAGTTCACGTTTGGGAAAGGTTCATGTTTTATCAAAACCAGCTTGCAGGCACAGGCTGCTCTGGCACACTTCAGAGCAATGCTTTGCAGATAACGCCACGCTGTTTGGTCTTGTAAAGGGACTGAAAGGCATACAGTTGAATCTCAGAAGAGCGGTGTAAGTGCTCAGCCTCTTGCAACCTTGAAAACCATATAATTCTGCCATCAAATTGTTTGTTTAAATAAGAATGGTAAGAAATTCACAAACATTGAAAACCACTGGTTTAACTGCTGATCTAAAACATCTGCAAGAAATATTTGCTCTTTGAAAGCACCGCTACTGTGCTGCTAACCAACCAAGAGTTACACAAACCAGTTCAATCATGTCTGGGGTCTACAAGAAGCCAAAGCACCCAACAAACAGAAAGGTTTATAAAACTTGGCTACGCACATCTGATTATTCCCCCATGTTTAACATACCAAGTCCTGAATAAAGTTTAGAGACAAGAGCACCCAAGCATTCAGAAACACATGAATTTCCAAGAAACCGAACCACTGTGCACAGATGCCAGGGGAACATCATCAGGAGAGCTAGCCAAGACCCTGCCTGTAATCTCCCCATAGAGTACCCCTGCTTCCAATATATAAAAATCTTGTAATTCTTCAGTCTTATCTCTATACCAGCACAAGCAGCAAAACAGAGCAGTGAAAATATCTTATTAGGTCACACTGCCTTTTTGTCTGAGGTTCACAAAGAAGCACATAGTTACAGTCAGTCTGAATTCACATTTTTCAACACATATGCATGAATTTCTCACATGGGTCTAAAGAGGGACACCGCATCCCACCCTCCCTTTTCACTCAATTGATCCTGTGTAACTGCCTGAGCAGCAGCAGGTCCTTCAGGACAGGGAAATTACTTTAAACACTTGCAGTGAGTAATCACAGCTTTTCCCCACTCCTCCATCCTGGAGAAACTGAGCTGGGCTGACAGTCGCCTTATAGCACTTCATGATCCAGAGATCATGGGACTCAGATTGGCTACAGGTTTGAGACGCATCTGCCTGCACCACATCCCTAGTGAGCTCCTCCTCAAAAAAAAGACTAAAACTGAAAAGCAAGTAAACAGGCTTTCTCATGAAAAAACTAGAAGCATAACGTTTAAATAGTGAAAAGCAACTTGGGAAGATGGAATATTAAAAAAAAAAAAAAAAAGAAAAAGTTTATATGCAGCCCTGCCCACCATATCCTTGCAGTTGGATCCTTGCCTCCAGCAACTCGCTGGCTTTCTGAGCAGCAGCAGGCTCTGCCCATTCCCTCTGGTCCCGCTGGTCTTCTTTCCATCTGCTCCTGCCACGTCCCACAGCCTCTAAAACCTCTCCCCCCTCGAGCAAGCCCAGCAGCATCCCATGAGGAGGAATGATCTCACCTTCCTTCCACGGCATTGCACCTCCCTCAGTTGTGCAGATGAACGATGATATTCATAACCATCAAAGATCCAGTTACATCATGGGCTATATCAGGACAAAGCAGGCAAGCTAAGCTGCTCTCCTTCCAGCAACAAACTGGGAAGAATTGGAAAATCTTTCTTAAATGTAGAGTCTGGCTCTCACAGTCCCACTACTTAAGGATGTAACAGGCTTTACTCAGTTCTTACAAACATTCTTACCATCAGTATGACTTGTGTGCTCACTTCCAAATTATGCAAAAAAGTAAATTTTTTCCAAAAGTAAAATTTGGAATCCAAACTGGGAGCGGGGAGTGCTTAACTCCCAGTCTCAGGAACATGGTCCCTCTCTAGGTGAAACACCTAGTCAGTAGATGGATTTCATAGGATTCATGCTCTTAAATGCATGTTATTTTTTGAAAATACAGTTTAGGCACACTTTACTCTCAGATCTCTATCATTTCCATCATGCAGAATGTTCCCAAGAATTTCACATCCCATCTGTCATCACTGGGATTCGCTGGTAGTTGATACTAAAGAGAACTGAAAATCAACTACTACATTTGGGAAGATTAAAAAAAAAAAAACCAAAACAAAACAACAAACCACCAAAGAGGAATCAGATTAACATCTGCCTTGAGAAGAGACCTGTCTCCTCAAAAGTAATGTTTTCATCATTAGAAAGGGACAGAAAAGGAAGTCCCAAAAAACAGTTCAGAATTATATTCTCAGAGTCATCTTCCTGCCATTTACCTAGTGGAATATGGATTGAGTAATAGGCAGTTAGGTCTGGATCTGTCTGTTTGAACATCAGGTTTCTAATTGATTGCACAGTACTTGGAATCTATTAAAGGGCTCCTATAAACTACATTTTTGTATAGGATAGGCTGCCTAGATATGCAGACGTTAAGAACTGGCTAATCCTAAGTAAACCTGGTAAAAACGTTTGCCTTCTCAAATTTTCCACTGAATTAATTGTAGAGATTGTGTCACTGAATCAATAAAGTGAAAACCCTATAATCTTGATGTTTGCCACAAGCTCATAAATAGTCTGCTAACATGGAGAGCTTATTATTCCAGACATTTGGCCCCTATCAAACAGCGGCTCAGAATAAGACATTGTGTCATGCCTGCGAATCCGAGGTGCAGAAGGACAGCCCAGGTGATCACGGACTTACTTCAGGACTTCACACAGATTCTTTTACGTTATCATTTTCAAACCCCTGACAAAGGAAAGTGTCCAGCTTGCCTTTTATTAAACTGCAAAAAAATGCTTACTCTTAGGAAACTGAGGGCATATATAACCTTGGAAATGCACACACACGCGAGTGCTATTAACCTGGTACCTGCATGTGCCCCCTCCTATGAGTATGTCATTTTCCCTATCCCAAGATTATCTCTGACCCTCATTCTCTCTTCTTCTTCACTTCTGTCCTGGCACCAACTTGTACCGTTTTTCTCTCCATCCCACACCCGCCCTCTTTGTTGTGAGAGCTCAGATCATCCAGCCTGACTCTCTCCTGCTTGGATAATTGCAGTTTCTTGCCTCGTAACCCATTTTTACCTCTCTCCATCCCTGTTCAGCTGCCAAAAGTGTCTGTCTCATCAAATCACACTCTTCCTTTCCACTGGCTTCACCTTACCTGTGTGATCAAGGCACTGTGAAATGCTCTTGTGTGCCCCTTCATCTGCTCTTGGAAATCACAATTTTGCCCATCTCATGCACAGCTCTGCTCTGCCAACAGCCCTGGACCTCTAACACCTGCTGGCACTTTTTGCACTGAATGCTGTTTGTCCATTTTGCTTTGTAACTCTTCTGTATAAAAGGTATGCTAGCAAGCTCACAGGTTACATCCTCAGGCTCTCCCCACCAGCGATGACAGGGTCATCTTCCCCGTGTTTATCCTCTCCCCCTCTCAGACCCCATACACTTTGTGCCCTCCCTATAGAGAATGACTCCGGAGTAGCGCACACAGGGTTTCATGGGCAAACCCCACCCCAGAAATCAGACGAAGTTGCACGTAGGCCAGGAAAGAGGCAGCACTGCAGACTTGTGGAATGGTCTAACCAGCCCCAAGGAGAGACATGTGGTCTAAAAACAAAACACCTACTACTGCTGTCCTCGACATTGCCCCCATTTTTGCAAAGGGATGACTGAGACAGGGAGAGGCAAGGTGATCTCAAGTGTCACAAGTTTCTGGTAGGGCATGGAAGAAGATACCCCAAGTGAGGCAGTGCTCCCTCTCTGCCTCTTTGCTTACAGTGACCTGAACTCATCTTTCCACCAAAGGAAGGAAAATCATGCTCTGTCCCACCCCAGGAACCCACTTGCTTGTTGGTCTCAGCGTCTGCAGAACAGGGGCTGCTTCTCTTTATCCACCTGGACTAATCCCAGGATCTACAAGGTGTTATAAGCAAAGTAATTGCTAGAACAAATGCAATTATTAGTTCATTTTTAATTCATTTAGTGCTACAACAGGAGACTGACAAGCCTGGCAGCTGCAGCACTCTTCATTCCCAAATAAGATACAGCACAATGCCAGCAAGGCAGGTTTGCCCTAGCCAGGTACCCCAGGCACCTGTGCAAGGCATCAAAGGCATTTTCTTGCTCGATAATGTTTATTAAGTCTGTATTTTTCACGATTTGAGTTGAGAGCAAATGGGAATTCTTGTCTTTGTGTAACACAGAGAAGATAAAAGTCATGGTAAGTGGAATAAGAGGCTGGGAAAACCATATTGGGAATGCTGGGCTCAGAAGAGCACCATCTTCCACCCAAGGACCACTCTCGGCCTCTGCTCCACCATAACCATGTCATGCTGGGGAAGCCCATGGGCTCGCTGGCTGGATGCTTACAGGGATCTTCACTTAGGAGGAAAGAAATCCCTGCAGAAAGTTCAGCATCCCACACAAGGTCAGAAAGGAAACTGGAAATAACATTTTTTAATAACTGGCTGTAGGAAATTAGCATCAAGCTGCATTATAAGCACCTACCAGCAGGACATGCCAAGAAAGCAGGCTGGCTGTACAGGCAAAAATAATTTAGGAAAAATAATAAAGGCAACCAGACAACAACCTAGACTAAATCCTTCCGTGTTTGTCAAATTTCCTGGGAAAACAAGAATAAGCCACAGAACGAACCCGAAGTGAGGAGATATTCAGGACAGGAAACATTAACAATTCCCACTGAGGAATATTAAGACATTTTAAAGGCATAATATAACCAAGCTTAGCAGTAGGTGAGTTTGTGTCTCCCCTCTCACAAACAAGGAAATTGAAGTGTAGAGAAGAGAATGACTTATCCAAGAGTCACAGTGAGTCATGAGTCCACCATCCCCAAGTCACACTTATCTGCTCTAACCACCACCATTCGCTGTCTCCGGGATATGTTCAGGAGACCAGGGAACAGTATGTTCAGGAACTGCTCAGCACAAACACAGCTGGTATTAAAGAAAAGCCGCCTCTAGTGCTCCGAGCTGTAGGCACTTGGGGACATCTTGCATTTCGGAGCCAAGGTGGAGGTGGTGCAGGGGTGGCTGGTCATCACCACACCCAAAGCTTGACGAGCACAGGGGTCCATGCATTGCAAATATTTTTTCATCCAGCTGTATCAGGGCTAGGATGATAACTGAGAGTGGGTCTATGCTTAGTTGACCAAAACATACGCAGGATTTAAGGGGGTTTTTTGTACCCACATTCATAAGGGGAAACCAAAGGAGGTAGCAAAGAGCTGACTGAATGTGAACGACACTGCACGGACCCTTGAGAAATGTTCAGGGAAGGTATCAACTGACAGGTTGCATGTACTGTCACAAAAGCAAGGAAAACATAAAGTGCTTCACTCCCTGAGCTCTGTCCCAACGATACATCATTTGGGATCTTGCATGAAGCTTCAGTAGTGGTTATACAACCAGAAGCTGCTCCCTACAGAAATTAATAACCTGTTTTAAAGTTAATAACCCGAGGTTACTTCTATATTATACAAGGTTACTTATACAAGAGCTCTTGGCACGCAGCACCATCTGCTGAGTGGCAGGTTCGGGAACTGGCACTGTTACAGAGCCGTCCCACACTTTCCCTCAGAAAGGAAATCTGTCAGCTCTCCCAGACACACCGGCTCTTATCTACCACATCTCAGCAGCAGCTCAAAGCAAGCAGATAGGCTGAGGTGTCCAAAGTCGGAGTCAAGCAAGTTACACCTTTGCTTTGCTGCTCTCTGCAATGACTCTACCTGCAAGCTTCTCACTTTCCTCCTCTTCCGTGCACTGTTTCCTGCCGCCTACCTTGCTGCTCCCGATCCAAGAAAAGATTTCCTGAGCAGACCACTGAAAAGAACTGATTTTTGAGTTTGGCTACTCCCTGAGTTACCAGGAGAAATTTTTTTTTTTTAATTAAACCCAAAATTAAAAAGAAAATCCAAATTTTCATGAAAACATATTATGGGGAGAAAAAAGCATTTGCCTCAAGTCAAATCAAACCTTTTCTTCATATTAGCTTTTACGTATATTTTAAAGTAAGAATGCAATGATTTTCGAAGCAAAAAGCACACATTCCTTTCATTTTGAAAATATTTTTTCTCTAGAAGCTATTTTTCTCTGCTGCTATTCCTGAATGTATCTTTCAAGCAGCCTTTCTCACTGCCTGCAAACCTGTCTCTTCAAACAGTTTCTCCTTTCATCTTGTCAGCATCGGTAAAATTCACAAATCCGTCCTTCCTTAAATTGCCACCCTGTGTCTTGTCTCCTTTGGATTGTTAGCTTTTTAAGCAGAAAATGTGTTTTGCTTGTGTTATGAAAAAAAAAAGAAAGAGTGTAAACGTATGGTGCTCAAAAGAGACCTTATGTTCTTTTAACGGGCATGAGAAATGAGGCTTGTCCTTCCCCGCGTAGGGAGCACGGTGCCTGGGCGCAGTCCCAGTACCCACAAGGACGGATCCTGGCGAGCATGAGCATCACGACCCTTCGGGCTATACCCAAACCCCATGGGTATGGACCACCAGAAAGCCAACCTCTTAGAGGGAAATGCAGACTGACTACTTTGGTGGGGATTCCTGGAAAGCTGCCAGCATCTGACACGACATGACTTTTTTTCACACGAGCGTTAACAAAATCAGGGTATGCTCTTCCCTTTTCCCAACATCCCCAACACAAGCTGGTTAATTGTTTTCAGATCTGCCTAGGCAATGGGGCTGTCCTGGTAGTCTCAAAGCCAGTGGCATGAAAGCTCTCCTCTCTGTTGTAAAGTCCTATCTGAAAAACAAACAAAAAATTCCACATATAAGAAACACTTTTTTTTTTTTTTTTTAAAGGTCCTTTACAGAAGCAGGATAAACACCTGTGCACAAGCTGATGCTTGAGACTTCAACATCATGTTTCAGGGAGCAGCTTGACACGTGCAGGACCAGATTTGCAGAAGGGCTGTGCAGCCACAGGGCTGCCCAAATGAAGCACAGCAATGCCTGTTCAGCACTTCTCAAGACAGGGAAAATCCAGCAACCAAACCCCATAAGATGCTCGAATTAATGCCGAGTGGTCAGTCTGGCACCGCTAGCCCTAGGAAAAGGTTTAACACCAATTTCTCCCTTCCGTGCAAAGCAGACAAGTCTCAGGAAAACCCCTTTCACTCAAAAATGCAAATTACAGGAATTCTTTGCTTATATCTAGGAACAGAGTACAGAGTAAAATAGTACTATTTAACACCAGCCCTGCTTCGCAGAGATATGTACTCATTTGAGGCACTGCCCTGGGGCTGTGAAGTGAGTTCATCTCCAGGATTCAAGCAGGTTTGCAGGTAAGTTAAGGAGCATCAGCCGTTAGCTCACCCTGGTGCACAGAGCAGCTGGATGTGCTACAGACATGAGCTTGCTCAGATTCCTCCTTTGCTGCTAACGTGTGTGCTCAAGTTAGTGTCTTTGAGATAAATGACTCCTTTTAAAATAAACATGGTGAATTCTTAGAACTCATCTAAGCAGCAAAGGAAATCCCCTGACTGGGTCCGATGCAGGGGTTTGGAGTTACACGCTGAGAAACTTTGCTAGTTTAACAGAGAGGTTTTCTCTAGGGTAATAAAACTCTCGCATTGTTGTGCCAGGGATTTTCCATTAGGTGTGTGTCAGCGGGTGGTGGGAGCTGCAGTTTCTGTGGCCGGTCATAGAAATGGAGTGAGATCACCCCAGAGAAGCTGACCACAGATCCCAGTGAGTCCACAACGGCAAGAACTGGGAAGAGAGCTGGGGGAAGGGAGGTTTGCATACAGCTAACGGGTCCCCCAAAGGTTTATTTTTTTTTTTCCCTTCTGCATCTACTAATTAGCAGTCACTTTCGAGTCTGATAAAACAGTCCCAAGGCTTCTCCCTTTTCCTTCAACCCAGGGGAAGGCCTCTCTCTGGACAGGCTAAGTGAGGCAGATGTGCAGCTCCATCTTCTGCCTGCCTGCCTAAAATCCCATAAGCAGCCCCGCAGCATGGAGACAAAGGGCAGTGCAACACAGCAGCCTCTACCCCTCCAGCCGCGGGGCTCTCTAGGGAATGCAATGGTCAAACCTCATACAATCTCCCCGTTATTTGTACTGTACTAGGCAGAAGGGGCTTCGCCCAGGCTGAAGGGAGCAGTGATTTAAGGTGGGGGGTCAGAATGCCGGTTCAGAAGATCCCATGGCTGGTGAACCTGCAACTCTCTGTTACTTATCAGTGAGGACAAAGAGTGAAGGACTTGGATTCATATCTGAGTCAGACCAAACTGATGGCTAAAGCAGCCTTGGTCACAACAGCACTATGAGCATCTCTCTTAAAGCTGAAAGATACACTACATTATGGTTCTTCTTGCTCATGTGTGGATTTGTACACATGGGATGGTGTGAAAGGGAGGTATTTTTTAAGGTGTGAATGCAAGGATACTTGGGTCTGCAACCTTATGGTGGCATAAGTATTTTTCCCTATAGAGAGAAAAAATGGAACAGTTTTCCAAAGAGAGCCTTGCTTTTGATGTAGTGTTCATTTTACATGACACTGGTTTGGGGATGTCAGTTAAGGTTAGTGGTCTTTCAGCTTCTATATCTTGGTATTGCTTTCCCTACTAGTTGCAATCAACTAGTGCGATAAGGCAACTGATGGGCCCCATAAAAGCACAGAGAGTTTGGCTATGAAATAGAAGAACATGTATCGACTGTAACTACCCCACTACTATCAGATTTCATCATGGTAATGCTAATGCACAGTAAACAGGCAACATTTCCCTGACAAGACCGTGATACCATCAGAAACCTCACTCTCAAATCAGGTCGATACCAATCTACACTTTCATGATGTAAGATTTCAGAATGGGCCTGGTGCCTCCAAAGTACCAGAGTGGATTGATGAAGGTGACAGAGAGCCACCAAGGAATCACGGCACTTCTTCTGAAGCAGTGCTGGCCAGCTTGACCTTCAAAGATCATTTTCACTGCTCAAAACCACCACAACATCCCTCAGGACAATTCCAATGGATATTTTTATTAGCTCCTTCAGGAGTACAAACATTGACCTGACTGCTTAATGGCATGGTTCTCCCAAACACAACCCGTGTAGCATCCAGCCTGTGTGTGGGACGTTAAACAACTCCCACCTCCTTTGCAGTAAAGTGCACGGGGTGTGTTCATGGGGCAGGGGGTGAATGCTGGTTGCAATGGAGGTATAGCCAGTCTTAGGAAATTTCAGGACTGCAAGTAAAAAGCCACTGCTGAAATTACATATGAAGTGATCTTAAGACTTGCTCTCTAAGAGGAATTTGTTCTTTAAACAGGAGCCCAACAGAAAACTCTGTGGATCCTGTCTACAGTTAATTGTGGAAAAGTCAAGGCAGAACCATGCATGTCCCTCCTGTGGTCCCCAAGAAACCAGAGACACAACACAAAGGGACTACAGGTTCTCTCCTTCACAGAGGAGGCGAACGGAGGCAGATGCTGAAATGGCTGGGTAAGTCAACGGGAGCTGAACACCTCCACCACCGAGGTCCTCTTGTCAACCCCAGTGGCTGCTACTCTACATTATGAGATGGCACCACAGGCGCTGACTGACACCCTTCATGGAAAGAGTGATGAGGGAAGAAACTGAGGCCAAGCACATCCCATGCATGGCATTACTGAGCCTTGATCCTAAACCCAGGTATGAATGTACCTCAAGGCTCAAGGAACCTGCAAGCTGTTGTTTCCAAAACACTTCCCAGTAGGTAAACACAAGCAAAGCAACCATCCACTTTCATAGCTAGGGAGGAGACATCTTCAAATGAGAGAGAGAGCTCTGAGAGCCTCTGGTGGGTTCATTGGTTTGTTCCTTAAAAATGGGCAATGGGTACGATGAAAGTATGAAATCTGGCTTTTCTGGTCTTCTCTGAAAGCCAAGAAATATGATTCTAGCTGGCAGGCTGGACAGCAGCAAGGAAAGTAGCAGAGCTGGTCCTGGCAGTGCCATAAACAATGAAGCAATGGGGGAAAGACAGCTATGGCATTGGGGAAGCCAGAAGACTGTACAGAGGGAAAAGCAAGTGTTGAAAATGAGAGTAACAAAGGCAAGAACTCTAAATAAATAAAAACTGAGGGGAAGAAGGAGCTAAAAGAGCTGCAGCAAGTTCACCTTTTGTGGGAACACTGGAATTTCTTTATAATCTCCCTCCTTGTTTGAGGCAACAAAGCATGGGATGGCTCCAAAAGATTCAAAACCAACTGCAACTCACTGGAAGGATGGATCCAGCCAGGAGCAGACCATGTGAAACCAATAAATAAGGGGAAAACTGAGATGAGGAAATTTTTTTTGGGGGGAGGGGAAGACAGTGAAATAACGTCTTGAGAATTGATGCACTTTTTGTAAAACATTTTCAAGAGATGGCCAGGAAAGGGGTCTGATCCATTTAGTATCTTCCACAAAGCACTAGACACCCTGTGGATTCATCTGCAGGCTTGTTCCTTCACTGCAGGAAAATATCCTCCCAGACACAAGCTGCTGAGGCTGAACAATTTGACATCAGAAACCTTGGGGGAACTAGCCACGGACCACCAGGTACGCACCGAGCACCTTGGGAGAACTGCCTGTCCTGCCTGACCTCTTTGCAGGGCGTAAGCCATGTAATTTAGATATAAAATTTATTTCTGCGACCTGGTGTGTTACATTAGTGCCTGTGCTTGGCATTAAACAGCTACTATATTCTGTCTCACATCCAGAAGGACGTCTGCCTTAAGTCAGTGCTACAGGAACTTTAAAATAAAACATAGCATACGTTCAGGATGACTAATGCGTTCCCTGATGCTGGCTTACACAGAACATGTTGGAAAAGTTGCTTTATTTTGTGTCTGTCATTTAGAAAATGTGACTCCGCATCCGTTGTGCTGGGCTCGGGGACGCAAACAGCCTTCCCGCGTGCGCGCAGGGATGTGGAGACGGGCTCGTTTCGGTGGGGGCAGTCGGGGAGCAGCCAGCACCGAACACCCCCGCGTCTCTCCCCAAAAAACCTCCATGGAGCTGCTCTGCGAGGGGTAGGGTGATTTTCATTAGTGTTAACGCTCAGCCTCTTTAATCACGTCTAGGAAGGAGTCCAAGAGTCCCCCTGAAACGGCCACAGCTCCGGGACAACACAGTCGAGGGGAACGGAGGCTTCTCGTGGGCATTAAGGCAATAAAACCCAGCGCTCAGTTAGTCCCATGGGTCCTATCTGCTACAGGAGGGTGATGGAAACGTACCGAACCAACGTATTTCTCAGTCTGTTGCTTTCTTGCCATTCCCTGTCTCCCTCCCTAAATCACTTCAGGTCATAACCACTACAGGTTGCCATTACTTTAGCTTTCAGCATTCACCACTCACTACCGACACATATCTAAACCTGAGCTGGGCTCATAGTGCCTACGTCTGGGTGAGAGGTGAGTTGTCCTGAACAAACAAGCAGGTTTCCTTTCCCAAAGCACTATTTTACTCTTTTGGTTAGCTAGTTTGATCATCTGCTAATGAAGTATTTTAAAATAAAAGCAAACTTCAACCGGTAACAGCAGAAAACCACAACCACTGACTAATTAAAGCCTTTTTCTAACACACAAAAAACAAGACCACCCAACAGCAAGAGCAGAACTGATGAATCCTGCTAGGGATTTCTTACATCTCTTTGGCCCCCTCTGCAAGACACAGGAAGGATGATCTTGAAGTATGAACTTTAATTGTATCCCACAGACACGCTACTTATTAGCTGATTTTTTATTTTTGAAAAGATAAACAGTAGTATTAGACCAGTGCTGAATTACTGAAGAGTACTCTGAATTACCTGGAGCTGAGAATTAAGATATACATCAAATTTAGATCTTGCATCCATTCTGGTTTGAACTACTTTGGTTAGGTGGGATTAAAATCACGTAAATACAACCCTTCTCTTCTCCCCCACCCAAAACCCAGGCGTCAGAAAAGATCTCCCCAGATCCTCCTTATAATGGTAACAACCATTAGGAACATCATTTTCAGGAGAAGGCTCTGGAAAGATTTGGAAGATATGGAGTACACCCCCGTCACATCAGAGACAGTTGCAGGACGTGTTTGTGCTCTTCAACCATCTTCACTCGACCACCCACTCCGAAAAGAGATTGAGGTGCTTTCTAACTTGAAGACAACTCAAAAAAAGAAAATTAATGCAGTCCAGAGTATCTACTGATCTCAAGGGCCAGGTTTTTACAGTGGCTGTGGAAAGTAAGCTGAAATCCAACTATATTTGGCCTTCTCCTGCTCACCTCCACGTGGCACCTTCACTGACTTGCCATCACTGTTATCAGTAACTCCTATACAATGTGACACAAAGAGAGAAATAAAATGAGACACTTACCCTCCTTCAAAGATCTTGATCCTGACTGGCTCCCCTCTTTTGGTTACAAGAGCCTCTTCTTCTGATTTTCCTCTTTTATCCTCTTCCTTCTCAGCTCTAGTTATATCTTTTCGACCTTCATTAGAAAGGAGCGGAGGCAAATGAACCTATCTCCCCAAAAGAGCAAAACAATCATCGATTACATACAAAATCACTCTAAGACAGACACAGACCAAACAGCCTCAGAAGGAGCCAGCAACCTACTGCACTTGCTGCTCCTGACAGCTAAGTGCAGTAATTAGGACATCCTCTTAACAAACAGGGCCTCTGCTTCTGGATTTAGAGCCCCGCTGGTTATGATATATTTACAGTGACCACTTACAAGTTTTTAAATCACCCCCTGCATATGGTGGCTCAATATTATCCAGCTCTTGCCAACTGGAAAACTGAGGCATAAAGAGAAGTGTCTTGGCTGGGGTGACTCTGAGTGTGTGGTGGAGCCATGGGTCTCTGTTCCCAAATCCACTGCTCTGTCCTTGGATAATCCTCTCTCTAATACATACATCCACAAAGGTCTAGAGAGGAGGCATCTGTAGAATTCATATATTTAACCTCAACTTTTGGGTTTCCCCCACATACACGCACATTCACACAAATTTGGAGTTTAGCCATCTAAACTTGATATAAATCACTTGACAGTCAAAGCTCTCGGGTGATTTCCTTTCACTGAAACCCTGTTGCCAAGGGTGCCGTACAGAGAAAGCCACAAAACCAATGGGAGAAAATAATCCTCAACCTCCCGAGATGTTCCCAGGGTGAAATTTGCTTTTTCACTGTTAAACTTGCCACCCCTTGTTTAGACTCAGGTTTAAGCCATGCACTGACATCTCATCTAGCATGTTTAATGTTATTTTTTATAGTATATGGACCTAAACATTAGAGCTAGCTCTGTATGATGCATGGGGAGCTCCCCACACCTGGAATGAAATCTTGGGATGTTGCCCCCCTACAACCTAACAGTACAGATAACCGGAGTCTCCAAAGCTCTGAAAGAGGAAAGCAGTTTGCCTTTCACCCAGGTTACTTTTTACACAAATGCAAGAATATCTTTGAAGTTCAGCTGAATTACCCACATCCTCACTTTATATAGAATTTACGGGAAAAGATTAAAGGCATTTGAGAGACCAGGGTTATTAGACGGATTTTGGCCTGAATATAGCCAACGAACTGGCAGAAGTCTAAAGCAGAGCTGGTCACCCTTGACTCTTTACAGTTGCTGGAAAGAGTGGCAGCTCTCAAGGGTGATTCATCTACTGTACCTTAGGCACTTATCTCAAGGGTGAATGAATCACCCAAGAGGTGCCTCTTTGTCTCGCATGGTTATACGGGAAGCCAAGAGCAACTAGCTCAAACTGAGACATGTAAAATTCAGCGGGATGTAACCCAGCCTCCACAGCAGCGTGCTGCTGGTATGACCATCAGATTTGCGCAGGAGGGGGGATGGACTCACTAAAAAGTAGCTTTGCAAAACTGAGGTCAAAGGTTTCAAATTTGCCCAGTAATTTCAGGAGCTCAGCTTAGAGCATTAAATGCACCTGAGACTGCTCTCTGCCCTTGGGGCCAGCTTACAGAGATTAGCCCATGTCCACACCATCAGACCCACATACCCTTCCTAGATGCCTCCTGGGAATGGTCCCTGTCCTGTCCTATCTCCCTAGATGTGCCCAGGAATTGCTTGGGCGAGGGCTATCAGTCCAGGACAGAACTGTGCCAGGAACCATTTTAACAATTTAACAGCGGAAACGGTCTTGAGCTGGTGTCTCTGGGCATGGAGATATCTGTGCTCGGAGGAAATCAGTGGCAGGAGACACACTGAGCACCTTCAAAAATTAAACCTCAGTAGTTATGACTTCACCTCCTGATATGAGCTACACGCTCATAACAACGCTAGTGATAACCTTCCCAGTTCAGTTCCTTATTTACTGAGGAATACAAAACAATTGACTTTCTAGATGTAGCATGAGGTTTATTTATTGCAACTTTTGAAAGCACAAAACATAGACAGATGAAAGGCACCAGAGAGAGCCAAAATCATACAGTCACTACTATCCCCTTTAACAATCTCGTTTAATTTACAAAGTGTGCAAGCCCGATACAGTGTAATTAGCCATCCCTACATGCACGCTGGAGCCTACAGTCACTTCAGAATTGATCTGCTCAGTAAATCCCACTGGTAATTTAAAAACCAAGCCAAGTACGTAGACAGTATAGACAGTACTACTGCTTGCTGGTAGCTGGCTGCATGCATAATTGTACAAAATTTTAGAGCTGTTTTACATTTTCTGTTGCGTTGACTGACAACTTATAGTTACATAAAGAAGAAAATATTTAAGGGAAATAGCTAGAGCAGAGTTAACTGAAGGTTGAACTTTCAACTTTTGATTGATGCTACTGCTACGCAGCTCCTGTTAATCGCATCTTCCTGAGTAACCAGTAACGCTACTTCCTAATCTGTGCAAGTCATATGCATTTTAAAAACTACACTGAGGATTTCACTCCCACTGATCATCTAATCAAAAATTATTTCTCTGCTTGGCATGTCAATTTATCTCTGTTGAAATTAACATAATTTCTGCAAACCCCACTCCTTTAAGCAGCAGGTATTAATACTAGATTTAGGCTACACCATTTTCTAGGTGAATTTGGCAGGACAAACTCTTACTTTTGCGAATTGTACCATGAAAACCTTAACTTTCACCACCAGTCAGCTTACAGGGTTTTGTCTAAAAGGTTTTTGAGTCTTTTGAGCAAATGCATGCAGTGAAATATGTGTTTTGATGACTAAGGGCTGAACCATTCCTGTCCAGGGCTTAACCTTTAACTTCAGGGTATGAGGGTCTCGTATTTCTGAAACACACACTTGGTGTGCATTTTAGCACCATGTCAAAGAGCAAAGCTCAGAGGAGCACAGGCACTTCTATTAGAGAATGAACTCAAAGATGGTACGGCACCGTTCAGATAAAATCCTTTGAAAAAGAGTGCATAAATATCAAGCATTAGTGTGGTTATTGCACTGCACAGGTAATTATCTGCCTCTGTGTCCCTAGAAATTCTGTCTTTTGGATTTCTGCAGTAGAATGATGGCAATGCTGAATAGAAATAAAGATTTATTGAATCAAAGTGACGCTACTGTGTATTTTAAGACATATTTATAAGCAGCAGCTGCAACAGCAATTATGATAAATTTAATATTCAGAGTTCATTTCATGATACAGAAATAAAATGAATAATCCATCAATATAAATTGACTTGAGATGAATATGAAATTGCAAAATCTTTAGAGCAATTCTGTTTGCTAATCTACATGAACATGATCTGGATTAAAGGGATCTGTATGGTTCAGCATTAACCAAGAGGGGAAAAGTCTGGCCTCAAAATGAGATACAAAACACTAGGCAGTTACCAGAAGTGTCTTAAAGACTTCTGTGCCCATATGGCCAATGCCTCTGGTGAGCTCTGCCCCTGTGAAGCCGTTTGCCTTGCTCCCCTTAAGTCCGTATTAAATATCCTCAGATACCTGGAAAAGCAGGTAGACAGCTAAGGACATTAACTAAACAGACTAAGCGACATGGGTGTTTTAACAAGACTCCATGTCTAACCTACTGAGGCACTTTTATAAATGTCACTGCATGCCTTTACGCTTCTTTGGGGGCCTAAATACACTTGCAAATCTTCCTTTAATATTTTTAAATACATTCAAGTATGCCTCTCCATGTTCATTAATGTACGATCAGCAGATGCACAACCAGACAGAATCCCATTTCCCCAAGGTAATCCTTTTTCATTTATAACATGCAAAATGTAGGGAATTATAACAGCATTTATAAAAAAAAAAAAAAAAAAAAAAAAGTTGTAAAGCTATTTGAAATATCAAGACAAATGCAAATCAAGTCTAATCCTTTGTGCTTGAGCAGTGGCAGTTCATGGTGCGGTGGTGATTCCTACATGCGTTTTTGATTACAAGGCAAGTAGAAACTGGAGAAAAGAAACATGGCAGATTGCCTTGCAGCAGGCTTGCCTTTTTTTTTTTTTTTTTTTTGGATTACAGTGAGTTTTAGCTTCTTCATTCTAAAAGTTTCACTGAGAACAGGTGCTTACCAAACTGAGACAGGGATGAATAAACTCCTATTAAACTAAGAATAGCAATTCCCCGTCCCTCATCCCCCTCTTCCCATGTATCCAAATGGATGAGGAGAAATATATAGGATTGCATTACCTCTGTCATTTTTGGCTTCCTGGAGCTGGACGGGACAAGCCTGCCTGCCTCTGGACGTGGAGCAGTAGCCATGGTGTAGGTTTCCTTGCTCACCTTCTGCTTGGACCTCAGGAGCGACAGGGCTGCTTTAGTGGATATACCCGGAAGGTTAGGATTATACAAGCTAATACACCAGCTGGCATACACTGAAGACCGTCGATCAACTTGCTGGATATGATTTGGCTTTATGTAGTTTAAATAGCACCAACTGACATTAGTGGTTGTGTGGAGACTGGGGAACTGAAGTACCTTCTTTGTATCTGTACCTTCTCGAGACTTCATTGCACTATGAGTGACCTCAGACGGAGGTGCAGGGCTTGGAGGGTTTGGTGGAGACTGCTCCACCAGTTCTTTGGAGTCTTCTTTCTTCACAGGTTGCAAAGGGGCCTTGCTGAGGAACTGCTTACCAGCTGGCTGCTTATACTCTTCCAGTGCCTCAAAACTTGGAGAACCTGAATGGGACACAGCTTGCTGCAAAGTACTTGGGATTTCCTTTGGCTCTGACTGCTCTAAGGACAAACTAGGTGGTGTCTCAACCTCAACCCTGCCTTGGCTTTCTGCAAGAAAGTGAGATTTATCCTGCTTTTTGCCTTCTTCTATTGCACTGGGTGGCTTCACCACTTCCAGCTTCTCTTCTGCTTCAGACACCTCCTCCTCTTTCACTCTCTTCTGCTGTTGTGTTTCCATTGTCAGCTCCAAACTACCAGCTGGAGAGAGCATCCTTTTGCTTCCACCAACTGTTGATGGGCCTCCTTCCAGTCCAAGGACGCTGTCTGATGGGGAGGTGAGTGGCATATAGCCTTTTCGTTCTGGTAAGGGTAAGGGTACTCTCAGATACGGGCTCTGGAAAATGCTTCTTTGATCCTCTGTGATCATCTGTGCCAGATCGAAGCCTAGTCCATGAACATCGGCGCTACAGACCAGGGTACCCTTGGGTTGGCGATCATCAAACTTTGGGAGAATGATAGAAGAGGAACTGCACTGGGATTGAGTGACCAGAATCTGGGAAAGCGTTGTGTACATCGCACTCCCATAGGACGGCATATTTGTCTGTATGCGCACAGGGACAACAAGCGACACCATTGGGTCTGACCGCGTAGGAATGAGCTGAGATGCGGATATGGACACCGAAGGACTTGTTGTGCAGGTCAAAGGATGCAACCTACTGTCTGAGCCATATTCTGTGCACGGGGAAAGACTGGAGGTTCCTGCTGCTGGGAATAAACTGGATTTGATCTGTGGTAAATGTCCACCAGCTTCACCTGGCAACTGGAGAGCAAACTGAGACTGAAGAGGCAGAAAAAAGGCTGAAGGGATTGGTGAGGAGCCAGGATAATGCACTGGCAGGAATGAAGGATGCTGCCTGAACGGCACCTCAGCAGGGTGAGACATTAAGGGAGGAGTGATATGAAGCGGGCCCGGGTGGATGAGCGTTTGCGGGAGAGGCAGTGGTGGGGTCTGAAATATGGAAGGAGGAATCTGAGGCATGGTGAACTGAGCAGAGAGGATGTCAGACATAGTGTGTGCGGCGAAGAGCTCTGCAGACTGCCCTGGCTGCGGCAGGAGATGCTGGTAGGGGAAGATAGAAACTTGTGGGGACATGAACTGCTTTTCATGCAGCGTTAGCTGTGGTACGGGATGGTGAAACACTTGCAGAGCTTCTGTGTATGGCTGGGTATACGCTGGCTGAGGGCTGTCTTTTGGCTGACTCTTTTCACTTGGGTGAGTACCATGAGAGGGCAAAGGGGATGAAGATGTTGGCTGCTGGGGCAAACTTGTCGAAGGAGATTTACTTGAAGAAGGAACTGAATCTTCTGTCTCTGGCCGGCCTGTTGGGCCCAAGTCTGGCTCATGCTCTGGGTGTCTAGTGAGGGACGCTTGCCTAACCAGAAAGCATTTCCTTCTCTCCTGTGGAGCCGAGGAGGCCGAGGGGCCGGCGGTTGAGGCAGGAGTGGACGACAAGCTCCCGTAGTCAAATGATTTACTGCGGGTCTCTGACATCTGGGAAGGATGTGACACGTTCGGTGTCTGCTCAGAAGCAGATCTCCGCATTTCCCTGGAATGATGATGGTGGCTTGGTACCATCAACATATGTGAGCCAATGCCAGGAGGCTTTGGGTGGGATTCAGAGGGCTGGCCGGTTGACTCCGACTTGCTGTGATCTTCACGATCGAACGACACAGAGTGGCTGGAGCCATGGGATATGCTGCTTTCCTGACTTGGGCTTCGGGTGAGAGAGACTGATTCAAAACTGGACTCTCCAGAGGACTGAGCCATTTCTGCCAGCCGCAGCCTCTTCTTTTTTGGTGGGAGTTTCTCTGCAGGGAGCTGAGAAAGGGTCTGGCTCCTCTGTGGCCACTGAAATTCCTCCGTTTTCTCTGGCTCTTTCGGAGGAGGCTCTGGCTCCATTTCTGGTCTGTCGGGCTCTTCCGTGACCAGAATCTCTGGGACCTGGATGTTGGGCTGGCGTACCAGCTTGGGCTGCAGGGAGTGAGGCGGTCGGCTGTGCTGGGGTGTTGGCTGAGACGAGTACTGCGACAAGGGCTTCTCTTCTCCTTCCAAGCTGCTCGCCTGCTCGATAGAGTCAGACTTCTCAAAGGAGCTTGTGTGCTGGATGACAGAGATCTCCTTTGAGGTCGTTCTTCTCTCTTTGCCCTCTGCACTCGAAGACAGTTTGGTACTCCTGGAATGAAAGCTGGCACTGGCATCAGAAGGTGTGGATTTACCCGGATCTGCTGGTGACTTAATGGATTCGCGGGTTAGGTTTAAAGCGACATCAGATGATGCCAGGTTTGCAAACTGAGTCCCTGGCCCAGTACTGGAGGAGGGAGTGTCAGACAACTCGAAAGCTGGAGGCTCCTCGTCATCACCGAGACTCTTTTCCTTTCGTCTTTTTCGGAGTGGGGTGAGCTCCAAACTGCTCCCTAGCTTGTAATGCATCATCTGGGGCCATGTGTCAGGATCCGCAACACTTTTCTCAGTCTCTGAAGAGGTATGGGAAGTGGAAGAGCGAGGCTTTGAGAGCTGCAGTTCTGAACAGTAGTATTTCTTATGGGCTTCATAATTGTCCCTTTTCTTATACCGAGCACCACATATGTTACACTCGTACATGAACCCTTTAACTTTCGGACCCTTCCTTGACTTTTTGGTAAGATCGCTTTCCTTGGTTTCAGGCTCCTCAGGAGGTTTGGAAACAGTTTCTTTGTTCGCAGAGCTAACCTCCTCTGAGACGTATTCTACTCCCAAAGGTAGCTCAATAGCTGGTTGTCGTTTTAGCATTCGAGGATGGGAAGAAAACGCTTGACTGCGGCTTAAGACTTCAGGCTCCATGATGTGATCATCAAATGAATAGCTACCTCTAAAGGTATGTGGGGAGCTTATAGTGCATGCAGCAGAAGGCATTGAGTGGCTTCTTAGGAGAGGCACTGTCTCTGTGGCACTGTGGGATTGCTGAAGTGACAATAATGATTGTTCGGGCTTAATTTTTTCACCGTGGGATGTCAACACTTTCGATGCATCCAACTGGCTACTGGAACCAGACTTGATATCAAACTGAAACGGTTCTCTATATACACCAGACTTTGGAGATTCAATGCTGCTACGTCTAGATAAAGAGCTTCTTCTAGGCTTAACACTATCTATTTCACTGGTATCTACAACAGCTTCATTAATTGTAATTAGCTTAGTGATGTGTTCAATAACCTGTGTTCTAGGCACAGATAATGGTACCATACTAGGTTTCTCTTCGGTAGACAGGTGCGGAAACCCCTGGGTTGTGTTTGCAGCTAACGCGGCAGTCCTTTGCCCAATTCTACCACATTTCCCAAAAATAATTTCTGCATAAGATTTTGCATTAGTATTTGGTGGGCTGATCTGCTGCTCTGCACTTTCTGATCTCGAGAAGTAGCCTGACTCGGTACTCCCTTTGCTCCCGGGGCTCAGGAAAGCTTGTTCATCTATGACCTTCTTCCGTTCGCTTAAGCGGAGTGCAAGCTTCTGCTTTATAGTATGGGTATCTTCAGATTTATGGCTCAGAGCATGGTCTGACGATGGCTCCACAAACTGGGTGCTGTCCTCAAGAGACTGAGACAATGAACACCGGTCGTGGCTGGAGCCTTGGCTCCCTCCACTCAGCAAACTACTGGACAACAGGGTGTGCTTCTGCCTGGGTGAAAGCTCTACCGAATGGCCCGACATTGCACCCGTTTCCTCCTCCGAATCTGTGCTTTCTCCTTCTGTTGGCTCTTCGAAGTCCTCCCCGCCAATCCTTTCCATTTCCAAGCTCGATGGATACATCTCTGCTCCGATCCCTGAGGCCAGCCCAGCTTTTATTCGATGAGCATGAGATTTCCTATGTTTATACAAATTGCTCTTAGTCTTAAAAGAAAAGCCACATGGAATGCAAGGATATGGCCTCTCACCCGTGTGTGACCTGATGTGTTTTTGGAGCACACTTGGCTTCGCACAAGGCCTGCTGCAGTACTGGCAAATATATTTGCCTGGCTTCTGAGGTTTCTTTTCCTTCTTGTGCACTTCCTCAGCTTGTTTTAAGGAAACCTGCGAAGGGCGAGGGATATAGACCTTTTGAACGGACGGCATGTCCTCTCCAGGAATGATCGGTGAATGGGAAGGTAAGAGCTGGCCGTGGTGAGAGTGAAGCCCGGGTGATGAAAAGGAGCCAGAGGGACCTGGTCTTACTGGATCAACTAGCTGCCATGTGGGACCTTCAAGGACATGCTCTGGTTTCCCAGGAGACATAAATGCTGGTGACAGTGTGTGCTGCTGAAGCTGCGAAACGTGGGGAGGATGTTCAAAAGAGGAAGGCTTAGGTTGCTTCTGATGTCCAGTCTTCTCCTGAGACTCCTCTCTTGGAATCGGCAAAGAACCAGAAAAGTGCTGCTGCGATATGATATCTCGGAGAGGGGTTCCTTGCGAAGAAGCAGAGCTGCCCTGGTACGTAGCTGCAGATGAAATACTGGCTTGGAAAGCCTCTCCTTTGGGAAGCCTCTTTCTTGGACTTTCCTCAGCCTTTTTTGTGCTCTTCTGGCTTTGTTCAGGATCCATGACCTTAAAAGGGTCTTTGAATGCTATTTCGGGAAGGTTTTGGCAGGCTTCATTTACGAATAATAAAGGTCTCGTCTGTAGATTCCCTGTTTTGCCTGCATTTGCTACGAAGCTGGAGCCGCCAGGAGATGGTTGTTGATTTAAGATTTTACTAAAGTGTCACTAGTTGCTATTTGATTCAAAAAAAAAAATGTTTCAAGGTCAATAAAGTTCACATTGGTAACACATGACAAACTACTTCAAAGAGAGAAAACTTTCCAAAACTTCTAGTCCAAATATTTTCCTTGTGAACTTGGTTAAGGCTTTAAACCTTGCCATTTTATTTCAGTTGACAGTGGCAAGCCTTCAAAGTCAAGATGCAACCCACAATGTGTCTCTTGTTTGTTATGCAAACCTTTGAAAACTTGAGACTATAGTGCTCATCTCATAATGATCTTTTTTTCCTGTGCAAGGAAAATAACACTGAATGGTGTATGTCCCCCTGTGTCTTCCTTCTGTTCCACTTTCGAGTTCAAAAGCCTTGGAAAAGTATTTCCCACATTTCTGTAATTATATCCAAAAGAAAACAAACAGAAAAAAATTACTTCAGTATTTGTATTTAAGTAATTAAATGCTGCTACTTTTATAGAGGCTGACAGTAAATATTTTGCACAAAAGAATTCAGAATAACTGACTGAATGTCTACCATTTGTGAGACATTACTTTTAATGGTAATCTAAACATAAATTGTACTAAGCCAAACCTCAGGGACTCACGCTCAGTTTAATGCACACATAACCTGGCTCTGTAGCAGTAACCAAAGACAGTAACTTGAAACACAGACAGTTTTGAAAAACGTATTAAAATGGTTTCAAACTTGAATTCCTTCTAATCTCCTACAATCATTTATGGTTTTACAATTTCTGTAATTATATTTCTTTTCCAAACAGACTACACAGTAAAGCTGACTAAATACAAAGCACTGTCTAATGTAGCACATACATTCACTGACAAATAAAAGGCAAATCTTTTCTGCATAAAATCCTCTCTTAAGCTTGCAATAATCTTCAGTGTCATTTACAACAATAGCAGGTAAAGAGAAAGCACATACACTCTTTTACTGAAATGTTGCCTCTTTAATTTCCTGCCTTTTGGCACAAAACAATGGTGCAAATCCAACTTCTATAGCATGCACGTATTTCATACAGACGGGATGCCGAAACTGGCTGTCTATAAAGGGGAACCCGTCTTACAATGAATTTCAATGGGAGGCTCTATTAAACCTACCACCCTTGTCAGCAACTAACAGCTATTAATGAGACACTTGGGAAGGAAATACTCCGATTCCACTGAAATAAGACAGCATCACCAAGAGACGGAATAGAAAATGGGTGGGGTGTTCCTAAGGAAAATAAGGATGGTGCTTTTTAAGTGAAGAAAACTGATACATGTAATTTACAATGAGAAAAGAAATATCCTCCTTCTTTACAAAGCTATTATCTGCCTTAGGGTGCAGTGGCTTGCTATGACAGAATTGCATTGGTTTAATTACGGGAAATTTCTCAAAGCCCTGCTGCTTTGATCCTGCCAGTGTAAACCCAGCAAAACAGGGAAGCACAGGGGACTGAGATTTTAGCTGCACAACAGCCCAACTTCATCTTGAGGAGCAACAGTGGAGAGCCAGCAGAAGAGGTTGGTTGTGTTCAACATGAAGTCCTCCAAGGATTACCCACTCCTTATTCATTCCTACAACCCTGTGGATGCTCCACATTCAATGAGAAAAGAGAGATGTGGAGTGTAAGGTAACTCAGTTTAATTTAACAGAGTCTAAAGATGTAACAACACCCTAGGATACATCATGGCCAACTAGACTTTACAAAAGTGGTTGAAAACTGGCTATTGTCTGGACAGGATTGATTTCACCTAACCTTAGATGGCAAAAAGTCAAGGTTCAAGTCCTCAGACACACCTCCCTATACTATCACAGAGAGGCAGGTGCCAATGAGGGACCCAATGGGGGCAATGCATCCCACACTGAGGTCTCAGTTCAGTGAGACTGATTGCCCTGAGATGTCGTCTCTTATTGATTGAACTAGTGGCTTACCTGGCCAGCTGTGACACCCACATCTTAGGTAAATGTACAGAAAATCAATCCTATCCTTAAACTTCACCTTCCTTTTCCCCAAATACAGGTTCTGCTCTCCTCCAGACTGAGCTTTGCATCTTCCCAGGGCCTGCAGAGCACCTGCACTTGTCCCAAATTGCTAAGAAAAAGGTGCCTCATGTTTATGGGCTCATTGCTATGAGGAGTAATCAATTACATTTTGAAGCCCCTTTTTAGAAAGTGCTGGCTCCTCGATGCTGACTAACACCAACCATGGTCTGGGCTAGACTTAGAGCACTGTACTTAGAGCACAGGACTTACTCAAGATCAAAGACAGTTCTCAAGGTGATTTATCATGTTGATTTTTGCCCAAGATGCTGTTCTTTGCCCCACTCATGACAGGCAGAGCAGATTAGCTTGGCAGAAATGGATTTAAGCAGAGACTTTTTCAGCAAGCGCAAAGTGAACACTGCCTCCCACAAGCTCAAGCACTCACATTTAAGAACTGCCAACTCAAGAATGCCTGAAAAACATTTTAATCCTGTATCTTCTCCTATAGCCTCCATATCTGTAGTAAAGATAAGGGCTGGCGACCGGAAGATCACGTGCTGTACGGAAAGAGTTAAGGGTCGACCCTCCCTTGTCTCCGCCCCTTATAACATGACACACCTACTGCTGGGGGTATAAAGCCCGGGTTGGCTGGAGATCTAGGGGGATAACCTTGATGTGTAGTGTTTGCTACACAGTGGTGACCCCGACGTGATCAGGCAACAGCGATGGAGCTCGCGGAACTCATAAAGGTACTAAAGTCGGTAACGACAAGGGTGCTCAAGCGGGGGTTTGCGGCAAGGCGGCGCCGACCTGCTGCACGTGGTGTGCTGATGGGGCAGGAATCTCCTGGGAACGAAAAGCCAACAAGTTTAGTTTCGGAGGGGACCCAGGCTGGCTGGGAAGGAGTGGCCTGTGGGACACAGACGGAACCGTTGTTACTGGGGGCTGAGCCAACGGAGGAAGGGGAGGTGCAGGGAGACTATGGTGCAGCGGGAACAAAGGAGTCGGGAAAGGTGTTCCCGATACAAGTGGGGAGTTTAGAGCGGCCGCCCACGGAACCTTCGGCACCTCCTGCACCGGCGGATCTACCACTTCCTCAATACCCCTGGGGCGAGTTGCAACAATGTGTGGAAAGGGAGCTGACTGATAGGTTGCTGGATTGGGTCCCGGGGGCTGATGTGGGATCCCAGCAGTATCGTGAACTACGTGAAGGAAGATGGCGGGAAGGAGAAAAAGAAGGCAAAACACCTGAGGACGCCCCATTGTATCCCAGTGATCGACGAGTGCTGGACACACAGAGAGCGGAGCGCAGGACATCGAGGGGGGGTGGTAGGGCTCCCCCGGCACTGTCAGTGATACCTGAGCCACCAGAGGGAACCCCTATCCCTGGGGCAATGGGAAATCAAACTGGTATTCCCTCACAGTGGAGGGAGCCTGTACACGATTACCCCATGAGCTCTGATAGCAGTGAGGGCGAAGGGGGTGACGAGGGATCCTCGATTGTTGCTCATCCGCCCCCGCTTCCAAGACGGACTAACGAGGTTTCAAGGGAACTCGAGGCATTGATCAGCCGATTGAGAGGGGTGGTGGCAAATGCGGAAAGTCTTATGCCAGGGGGAATGCCGAAAGAGAGGGCAAATGGGACGGATTGGCAGATGATTGCAAAAAATTGTGTCTTGGAAGGAGTGCGATTCCAGGCCCCTCCGATTCAAGCATTTCCTATCCGAGCAGCCCCAGGTGGAGGATATGAGTGGCAACCGTTAGATGCAAAGTTGGTGAAAGAATTGGTCACAACGGTGAAAAGTCATGGATTAAATTCCCCAGAGACCCAAGTCCTATTAGACTGTGTTTTTGCAACGCCACTTGCACCTTTTGATATCATTCAGTTGATGCGGGCCGTATTGACCCCCTCGATGATGGTATTGTTTAGGGAGGAGTGGAGGAATCGGTGCACCCAAGTTGTTATTGAGGCGCAACAGGCCAACCATCCCATGGCAGGAGTGACTTTAGAGCAGCTGATGGGTGAAGGGCAGTTCGCAACTCCTCAGGCACAGGCTCAGCGAATGCGGGGGCGCGATTTTGCTGCATCTTCGAAAGCTGCCCAGGAAGCAATACGCATCATCGCAGCTCTTGATAAAAGGGAGCCTCCATGGGTCCAAATACGGCAATCGTTAAGTGAGCCCTTCACAAAGTTTTTAGACCGGCTGCAAGCGGCGCTCCAGGTTGCTCGACTTCCTGAGCAGGCTAAGGAGGCAATATTGCTTGACTGTGCACGTACGCAAGCAAACCCACAAACTGCAGTGTTGCTAAGACAGTTACCCATAGGGACCACGCTTTCACAGATGATTCGTTATGTGCTGGAACAGGAACAGGCGCAAAGTATGCAACCGGTAGTGGCCGCAGTCCATGCGGCCTGCCGCGGCGCACGACTTATGTGCCATAGGTGTGGGGGGCAAGGACACATGGCGCGACAATGCCCTTCAAAAATAAACACCCCCGGAACAGGGGAAGGAAAGAGAGACCTACGATGCTGGCGCTGTGGGCGACTAGGCCACAGAGCTCGACAGTGCAAATCGGGGAGTCAGCAAAGGAGACCGGGCTGGGGAAACGAGAAGAGGGGATGGCTGAGGGCCGTGCCATCCCCACCTGCCCCAGTGATCAGCTCAACAGGCCCGACGACAGCAGCGCAATGTATGGCACAGGGAGTCTCTCCTTCCCCGGGACCAGCACAGTCGCCTGCGGTCCCAATGATGCAATATCCAACTCAGCTGCCTTGGGGAGATGGGAGCGCGCAATAGAGGAGGCTGGGGATAGAGCCTCGCCGTATGTGGCACTCACCCTAAACATGACCACACGACCAGAAGTAGATATTATAGTTACCCCATGGCTCCCAGCGTTGGGGGGAACACCACGCCTCGTGTTAAGAGCCCTTTTAGATACAGGAGCGGATGTTACAGTAATCCCATCACATCTATGGCCAGATGATTGGCCACTCGAACCGAGAGGTTCGCTGCAAGGCGTGGGAGGCATGCAGACCTCGCATCAAAGCAGGAACCCAATGCAAATTATGTTGAAGGATCCGGAATCTGGACAAGCTAGGGTAGCATGGTGTAACCCTGTCATTGCTGAGTTACCCATTGTCATCTTGGGACGATGTTGTTTGCAGAAGATGAATATAGTGCTGCGTACAAATTTATCATAATGGCCACTGCCTGTGTCCGCCCATTAAAACTCACCTGGTTGACAGATAAACCAGTGTGGGTAGAGCAGTGGCCATTGACAGAGGAAAAGAGGGCGGCTGTTCGACAATTGGTACAACGAGAACTTGACGCAGGACACATCGAACCCTCTACAAGTCCCTGGAACACCCCCATTTTCGTGATAAAGAAAAAAAATCGGGAGCGTGGCGACTGCTACATGATCTACGCGCAGTTAATGCATGTATACAAGACATGGGTCCGCTACAAGCGGGCCTTCCTTCTCCGGCCATGATTCCACCTGACTATCAAATAGTGGTTATAGATATTAGAGATTGCTTTTTTAGTGTTCCCTTGCATGAAGAAGATAGAGTACGCTTTGCCTTTACTGTTCCTGAGCCTAACAATCAACACCCGTGCGCCAGATATCAATGGAAGGTGTTACCCCAGGGCATGAAAAACTCACCAGTCTTGTGTCAAATTGCTGTAGCTGCTGCGATACGCCCTATTCGAGAAAATTTCCCTACGGTCATCATTTTCCATTACATGGATGACGTGTTATTGGCGTCCAACCAAGAGGAGTTACTGGAAAAGGCACGCGTGCAGCTGATAGTCAGTTTGGAGCGACATGGGTTACACATTGAGCCTCGGAAAACACAGGTAGGGCGTGCAGTAAAGTATTTAGGTACTCAACTGAGGCCACGAAGCGTGACAGCACAATCATTTGAAATTCGGACTACAGTGACAACACTCCATGAGGCACAAAAATTAATTGGACAACTATTGTGGCTTAGAAACTTTATTCCAATATCTGAGGCAGAAATGACTACCTTATATCAACTCCTGAAAGGAGGAGATTCCCCCCTAGCTCCAAGGACTCTTTCAAGAAACCATCAGGAGATTCTTAGGACAATTATGGAGCGAGCCCAGCATTGGGGTCTCGCTCGATTTACACCTGAACAACCAGTCACTGCCCTGATTTACATGACCGATACCGCTGGCCATGGTTTACTAATTCAAAATAATGGTGAAAAAGGCTGGCCTTTTGCTTGGTTGTATCAAGGCAAACCAAAGACGGCTTTAATTTCTTGGCCAACATTATTATCCCAGCTTATTCTCCGCTGTCGGAGGCAAACTCAACACTTAACAGGGAAGGACCCGGAGGTCATCGCATTGCCCTGTTCTTTGGCACAGTGGGAGTTGGTACTTCCACAAGTGGGGCTCCTGCAAGCGGCGATAGCTGAATTTACGGGTCGTATTGAAGGTCTAAGACCACACCCCTGTGGGGAGATAATCCAGGTACTCCATTTTTTGCCAGCTAGTGCCATAGTTGAACAACCCACCGGAGGCCGCACGGTTTTTACCGACGCGTCATCGATTACTGGGAAAGCTGTCGTTACATGGCAGGAGGATGGTCAGTGGACCCACATTAGTTATCAAGATCAAGGGCAATCCGTGCAGTATCTTGAGGCCAAGGCGGTATGGATGGCTCTCACTCAATGGCCCGAAGAGGCCTTGGATCTAATCACAGACTCTTGCTATGTATATAAGTTACTGAAGAAGTGCCGATGGGCACTTGGGGCAACGTCAGAGATTGCCGGAATGTTGCTCACCGCACTGCAAATGAGAACCGCTCCTGTCTGTCCTATCCATGTTAATAGTCATAGTTCCATACCGAGTTTTCTTTCTGCTGGGAATGAAATAGCGGACAGCTTAGCAAAGAGCGTACTGGCGGTTGAAGAAACTTCTAACCTAAGGCGAGCTTTCCGCCTGCATGAGCTCCTCCACTGTGGAGCTCGCGGTTTAGCTAGGCTCGCTGGCATTACGTTGCAAGATGCTCGCTCTGTGATTGCTGCTTGTCCTGTGTGTTCCAAAGGTCCCCTCTGGGAGGCAGGGGTAAACCCTCGAGGGTTGCAGCCCAACCAAATATGGCAGTCTGATGTTACGATTTATGAACCCTTTAATCCACGTAAGTATCTGCATGTCACAGTTGATACCTGCAGTGGAGTTATTTTAGCGACTATGCATGCTAAACAAAATGCTCTCTCAGTTATTTTACATTGGCAGGACTGTATGGCGCAACTTGGCATCCCACAAAAAATTAAAACAGATAATGGAGCGGCATATGTCAGCAAGAAGACAAAGAACTTTTGCGCGCTGGGATATTCAGTTGAGTCATGGCATTCCCTATAACAGTACGGGCCAAAGCATTGTAGAACGCGCGCACCGCACATTAAAAGAGTTACTCGACCGACTTAGGGAGGGGGAAAAGATAAGCCCAGGAACAGGGGTTCCCCCTCCCCTTGACCCTCCCTTATTTCGGGCACAGCGTCTGTTGACGACGGCACTAATTACCTTAAATCATACCATTCGAGGGAACACCTATAAAACCCAGACTGCAACCCAGGCACATTTCCGGCTCGATGAGAACGAAGGGCCTTACCCTTTGGTTCAAGTACGGGACCTGCAAACCCTGGAATGGGGGGGCCCTTATTCCCTCCGTTGCTTGGGACGTGGGTATGCGTGTGTGCAAACCGAGAAAGGGACGCTAGAATGGGTACCCAGTCGAAATATTCGACCGTATAGACATTAATCAATCTATTGAGTCTTATCTTGACAGGTTACCATTTCCCTATGCATCCTGATGGTGTGGGGGAGTAATGAGGGAGCCGCGACGAACTACTGGCTGGACTGGGCAAAATCTATGAACGTAACGGATGCGTGCCTGTATAAGTCTTACCATATATCGATTATTTTACACGCAGCTTCCCCAGCAAGATCCAGAACTACTGGAGCTAAGGGAGGGGGAAATGTAGTAAAGATAAGGGCTGGCGACCGGAAGATCACGTGCTGTACGGAAAGAGTTAAGGGTCGACCCTCCCTTGTCTCCGCCCCTTATAACATGACACACCTACTGCTGGGGGTATAAAGCCCGGGTTGGCTGGAGATCTAGGGGGATAACCTTGATGTGTAGTGTTTGCTACACATATCCACTCCTAAGTGTATAATAATTAGGGTTGTGAAGAAGCTTCCTGAGATGATTCAATATCATCCCAAATGTTCAGACCATCCTCAGCCTTCTCTGATGAACACATGGGCCCCAGCTGATTTTGTTAGGAACTCTGCACAAAAGTTAACATTTAAAGAATTGGTCAACAAACAAGCACACCTGCTGCCTACAGCAGCGAGCGCAGCCATTCTGGGGCAATTCAGGCTACTTTCTACATATTTTTTCCATTACTGGAAATGGCCCCTGGAATGGCAATGGCAAAAGATAATTCTCCTAGCTGGATGCAGTTACTCCAGATTGATACCTCTCCAAGGAAAATTCAACAGTGCAAAATAAAATGGCAGAAAAAATTAAGTCCACCCAGCTAAAAATTGTAGCAGGGTTTCTCCCCTATGAACTTAGAGGCATGGTAGAGGAAGGGAATGAGAGCTTCCAAAAAGCTGTTTGCAGATGCCTAACACTGCTCTGCCCAGCTCAGATACAACCAAGAGCAGCTAAGGAGCGTCTCACTGCATTACATCAGATAAGAGACCTTGTTCCCACTGCTCTCTCTTTTGCCTGACGCATCCCTCGCTGGCAGAGACGAGGGGGCTGGCGCGGGCCGGCCCTCCACAGAGCTCCTCTGCACACAGAGAGTTTCCTACCGGCTCCTTCTGGAAACGCAATGGGACTAATGCGGCTGGGAAAACCTACTCTTTTTTTTTTCTTCTTCATTTTCCTTCTGGTTTCTATTCTCTTCACCTCAGTCAAAATCTACCTTCAGACTTCAGCATTTTAACATTCATTACACTTTCTCAATTCTCCAATTTTCTCTCAGACAAGGCACATCTTTTGCTTTTACTTTCATCTCTTCCTCCTCGTGACCTAAGCAGCTTCTTCTCTCTCTCATGTGTTATGCCTCTACTATTTTTGTTTATCACTTTCACTTAGCATGTATTCTGCACTGCACTCCCTGTAGAACAGCACAACAGCAGCTAACGCACAGCAAGGCAGTGCATGGCATTGGCACAACATCAGCAAATCTTTAAGAAAAAAGTCCCATGGATTTTATGGCACATGGTTTCCAGCTGCTAACATTGCATGTCTGTGGCCAAATCCAAAGTACAAGCACTAAAACTGGGGATTCCAGCTATTATTTCTATTCAAACATAATTTCTTAGGGTTTTACTTGAAATGCAATGGAGCGAACATGAACAGAAATGCCTGTTTCATTTGCAAGGATGGAAACAAAGACTGCCACTCATGAAAGAAATCAATGACAAAATTCCTTCTGATTTTAATGGGACTAGAATTTTACCTTAAAGCCTGAGATAAAATGCTTAGAAATGCTCTCTTAGAAAGTCACAATTGTTGGTATTTTGAATTACCTTATTACGGCTGAAATGAATTCCTGCAAAGAGGCCCAGGCACCCAGTCTCTCCCTATCCTAAACTTCACCTAAGTCCTCCTAACGGGTTTGAGGAAGAGCCAACCAGTGTCAAGCTCTGTGCCTGGGACTATCACCATATATATGCAGCCATGCACCCAAACAAGCTCTTTACCATTGGATTTGGGATTGAGACCCCCCCCATAAGTGGGAAGAGAAATACCGCAGGCTGCACCTGATACCTGAGCTCCAGGTGGGAACATCACTGAAAAGACATCTGAAGGCATCAGGCCTTTTTCTACATTGTAGTTGGCCTCCAGAATTCATTCCTTTCAAGTGACGTGGAAAACTCCAGTGCTTGGCTTTCTGTCACTTGCCTTTTGTTTCCGGGACACTGAAACATCTCGTTACAGTGGATCCTTAAAACCCTCTTGGTGGCAAAACTCTGCTGTTTGCAATACTCAAGCAGATGGAAGGATTTTCTCTGCTGTTTGGTCCTGTCCCAGCCAGAGTGAGATCCAGTGTGATTAGTGGGAAGCTGTTACAACTCTGCCTTTTCTATACTATTCCAATCATAACAGTATTTTCCTCTATACACCAAATTTTAGCCTGTTTTTAAGGACGCCAGGCTTATGTGAGAACATCTGGTGTGTTACTAGAAAATCTACCTGTTTATTCCTCATGATAACTTTTAAGCCATTTGGCCAATTTTAAGCAAATTTAACCAATGGTGAACATATTTGATATATGTTAAATATATTTTCAAATCTTACAAGTTTTGTGAAAGTGAGTGAACTAGGCAAAGCACAAATTCCTATTTCTGCTCCGCTGAGGGACAGGTACAGCTCCCTTCTTACTGGCAGCCACTAAAATGTTCTGTCGATGGAAAAGCCACATTCAGCATTTACTCCTTTTTAATCTACAGATGAATCAATCTGGAGAGACACATCTGTGGGAAACCAGATCCCTTTTTTCAGTAGCTCACGATGTTCCTTTGTTCTTACAAAAAACCTGCAAGTCCACACTTTATAAAAGCAGATAAGGTGATGGGCAAAGCACAGGGTGGTAGGGCATTCTGTTACCTGGAGATCATGGCCTTTGCAACTAGATCCCAACTGTAGCTTTGAACAAAAGGGCAGATGCCACCTTAGACGTTCAAAGTGATTTATGACTGAGAGGGCTTTACAATGCAAACAGCAGGCAGCAGTAGCAGATCTCCTGTCATTACGTCTTGTAACTAGACTCAGTAATATAAAATGCTAGGGCAGCACTGGGAGGACTTGCCAGGCAAAAGTTTCTCAAATATACTGAAGAAAAAGCAAAGTAAACCAGACAAACAGAAAAGCAAGTCCTGCTCCCAGGTTGAGTCCACTGCAAAGAGCAGTGCACACATCCAGGATAAGTCACTAGGGAAAAACAGAGATTACTTACAGTGGACTTGGTAGTCTGTAATTTTGATGATGTCTCTCTTTTGTTTGCCCACAATTTAATTCAGTCTGTAAAAGAAACAGCACATTGGAATCGTAATGCGTGTATATTAAAATGCCATCTCAGCAGTGAGCACACAGGACTTACATCAGGTGCCCTGATGGAGAGGATTGCTTGGTAACCGAAACAGTACACAAACTCAGTCCCAACAGCTGGAGAAGCCCTTGGTGACCGCATTCACCTCCTTCAGCGCGTTTGCCCTGATGGTGACGTGCACGCTCATAGAAAACACAGCGCCACAGGGTATTCCTCCTCCTGGACGAGGCTGCAAGGGAAACCACAGCCTGGCTGGTGTCAGCCATGGGCAGATGCAGTGCAGACAAGTCAGAAGCTCCACACCCTGGCATGGATTTCGGGTCTGCTCAGATAGTGAGTATTCAGATCAGCACACAGGTGCTGCAGCCCTTCCTCCAAAGCTCATATTTAGTCCTGAGTTATGCATTGAGACCATCTATAGTTTTAAGTAAACCACTCAGTTCCTCCATACTTACCTTCCACAAAGCTCCTAACACAACTAAATTGATCTGCACATGGGTCGGGTTTAGATAAAGGAAAGCAACATTCCAAATGAAGATCCACTTTAAAAAACAACCCCGAGTATGGACTGTGCTCTGAGTATACTTTACATGCAAAGAAAAAGACATTTCCTTCACAGACAAGTGCTGCAATTCCACAGGAGAACGTATGGTTCCTCCAAGCTGATGTCCCCACCACAAATCCTGTGTCCGGCGGCACCTGTGCAACCCACTCTGCAGCACAGGGTTTGAACCTTCCACCAAAGGTCAGCTCAGAGAATAACACAATCAGGACTAAACACCTCTCTCTTCTTTTCCTGCATGGTCACAGCGTTTCTGAACCACTGAAGGAACAAAAGGCGGCAGCACATATTGCTTACTAAAGCACCTCCAGAACACAATTCTGATTGCACAGTAACCCTGGTTTTCATAAGCAGTTTACAGTCTCTCAGCCTTTGTGATAAGTTTATGAAAGCTTCAAGGTGCTTCATGTTCAGAGACAGTAACTCCTTCCACAACTGGCTGCTGCAGGACAATCTCTGACTTTACGGCTCACGTACCCAAATATTCCCAAAGTTTTGAGCTTTACTCCTGCTGCCTTCTTCAACCTGCCTTCAACCCCAGCTTGCTGCCACCTTGACTTTTTTATCATATTGTGTCTAATTCTGGACTGCATATTCCTTATCGCCTCAACCTCCTGTGCCACAGACCTGATCATGCTAGTCAGGTCTTCACCTCCCCATCCTTTTCCTCCCCCTGAAAATGCAGTGCTGCAAGCCCCAGTGCCACCTCGTCGTGCCAATAACAGCTGTGTAAAGATGGGGTTGCAGTGGGAAGCCACCTCACCAGCCCACTTCTCCAGACAGCAGAACCCCTGGGCACATGCCAGGACATCCCGATGGACCCATGCACCTCTGACACAGACACCAATTCTGTCCAGGCAGACAGGGACATACAGACATCTAAAGAAGAATGAGTTTGGAAACTAAACCCTTTGGCAAGCAGCTTCCTCTCACCTGAGGAGCATGCCCAACCACAGTCATGAGAAAAAGGTCATTTTTTTTCACCACTTCGGTTTTCATTCCAGTTTTGCCATCCGGACTCCCAGAAGCTGTAAGTTCAGGAAGAACAAAGCAGCGGATGGATTGCACTGCAGCGCCTGAACGCAGCCCTGTCTCCTTCCAAATCCCAAGCTCAAAGTGGAAACAAGTTTGGTGAAGTGTCATAAACTCCATTTGAGCCTTGCAGCCACCACAAACACTAGCACAAGGAGCACTCGTTTGGCTGGGAAGAGGGCTGAAATTCCACCTCCCTTTGGGCCATGCCTCCTAAAATCCAGCCAACTCTTGAACAACAACTCAAACCACTTAAATCCTGTTGGTATCTGAAATCGGCTGGTGCCTCCATGCTCTTATGACTGCAGCATCCATAAAAGAAGAGGTGCCCCCTGCACCACTGTGAAGCACGTGGTGATGAAATGCAAGACGACTCTCCTGCCCCTTAGGAAGCTGGATCCCACGTCCCATGTCCCAGGTTACTGTCCCAGCCCCAGCACCAGCGTGGTGTATTTTGTCTTTCCAGATAGGACTGGCCCACCCTGCAGCCAGGAGCACAACGGTCACGAGTCAAAGAGAGGAGAAACAAATGGGACCTTCACCCTGCAGCTCTGTGTGACAGTGGAGAGAGGAGCACGCCCTGGGTCCTGCTCCCACCTTCAGCCCAGCGCTTGCAGTTGTGTTCTGTGGGTGAAGAGCCATGAGCTGGACAGATTCATTGCTGAACTTCGTGCACCAAGAGACCACAGGGTCACACAGGTATTTCTTGCCCATATCCAGGGTCGATGAAGGGTTTGGACCCAGCCAATCAGCTATTTCCACAAGCCACAATTTATCCATCTGCGAGTCCCAATGATGCGCTCAGTGGCACATACCACAGAAAATAAAGGCTGCCACGAGCAGCTTACACACTAAGAGAGGAAAGAGGGGATGTGCTCCCAGGTGGAGGTGAAATGGATGTGAGCAAAGCAGGGCAGATGTACATGGGCATCACTGCAGGAAGAGACGTACAGCAGCAGTTAATGCTGATGGGCCCCACAAAAGCTCCTAATGTCCCCTTGCCCATCTCTAGTCATGTCCATGGTGCCTGCTCTGGACAGCCAGTCCTCAGGCCACCCCGTGAGTAAGAAATTCCCCAAACCACTGCCAACAATGGCATCATGCCAATTACGAGAGCAGTTTCTAGACTGAAGGGGGTAAGAAGCTGTGGGACTCCAATCCTCCTCCTCTCTTCCCCAAGGAGCCATGAACAAGGAGCACTCCTCTTTCCTCTCCAACATCTGGTTCTGCTGGAGGAAGGACTCTGCTCTAACGGGAGCTGAAGTTCTTCCGAGCGGGCGTGTGGGGCCGATGTGGGGCAAGCACAGCCCCATGCACGGGGGCAAGGGGACCTCCATGCTGACCCCCAGCTCACCTTCTCCCCATGCTATGGGGCAAATGCTGTTTCCCTAAGTGGGTACAGATGATTGAAAAAGTAGTGACAGAAAGAAAAAGCACGTCCTCCATTGCTCAGAGCAACACTTGGGACTGGCAAAAGATCGCTCCCTCTGTGTTCCTCAGGCTCAATGACAGAAGGAGTGTATCCATATGAAGTGTGAATATCGCTCAGGCGGTTCGTCTCCATCAGTTGTCCCCTCCCCTCTAACCTGGCTTCAGGCTGGTGTCCCACGCCGAATTTACCCCACTGCGTGCCCCTGGTCCACTGGCAGAGAGGGGCAAGGAGGCAGCGGGAGAGGTAAAGCACGGAGGGGAAGGGATGAGAGCCATGGGGCGGAAGGCTGCAGGCACGAAAGGTCTGCCCAGCGCTGCCAGTGAGGAAGGAGAGTACAAAGGTATGGGGATGGCCGTCCTGGGGAAGCACCCGCCACGGCACAGGCGAACAGCAAGGGCAGCGCAGTGGGAGGCTGGACGTGCTCCCCGGGGGAAGCCGCTTGCTCAACGTGTCTGAACTTCGCTGCTGCCTGACCCCGCTCGGCACATTCAAACTCCACCTGGCTGAAATGCACCTGCCGGATCTCCTGTCTATCCAGGGGCAGACGCACAGACCAAGTTTTAGTCTTTCTCAGTGGTAGCTGATTGTTAGAAAATAATTTTTTTTTTAAAAAAAGGAATTCTTTTCTGTCTTTTTTTTTAGGAAGCAGCAGCTTTTTGTTTTAAAGCTGCAAATGCAGGCATCTACCAACACGATTCACGCGTTTGATTCTTAAACCAATTTCACACGTGCAACATCTGCCAAGTTGCTGTGGACTTGCCGAGGGGAGAAGGCAATCCAGTGCTAAACTCAAGTGACTTGGGTTCAATTCCCACTTCGGTTACACAGTTCCTGTGTGAAACTTGGCAAGTCATATCATCTACGGCCCGCGTTAGTCCCCATTTCTAAAACGGGGATACTTCCTTATTTCACAGATGTGTTGTGAGTCATCCATTAATGTCTGTGAGGCCCTCGGATACTACGGGAAGGGAGAGACCCACAGAGATAAACAGGGATCCATATAACTAGAAACAGACGGGAAGATATCCAGGAGACTTTCTCTGCTCATTACAAAAATCTAGGATTAAATGCTGTGCTTATTAACTTTTACTGATACGCCGCATGGTTTCAGCACTTCCCTTCTCACCTTTCTAGGCAGCAAAGGGCACCGGTACCTGCACCACAAGGAAAGCAGACAAACAAAAGCAACTCCGCATTTTGCCAGCACGGCATGTACAAAGGGTTAATCTATTTTCATAACTTAAAACAGTTTTTCCAGAAAAGCATTTGAGTCCCAACAGAGTAATTATTGCAAAATCTGCATATTTTAGAGCTAAATATTCCCAGAAATATCACCATTGAAACCAGAAGAAAAAAAAAAGCAACAAGCCCTGTGAAGCGTGGTGGGCATCACCACCAGAAATCCAGAGATGGAGCAAGGCTCTCTGCACCGCAAACCCAGATATGGCAAACAGCAGCTGAGAGCTCCCTCCCTCCTGGTCACGCTCCCAAAACGCAGAAGGTACAGCAGTTTCATCCTACCTTAGAGGCCAATACTCAGCTCTGGCCCATCCAATGCAAACCTTTAGTACAGTTTTAAGGCAGACCCAGCCCTTGCGCACAGCCTCGTGTGCACTGCCTGGACCAGCTCGTGGCCGCTCCATTTCCATCAGTAAGCACAACTGGGATTTGAAGTCAGGCTCCCGCAGACAGGAAGGGTATGCCAATATAGCACTCATATTCCAGAGGGTTTGTTGGGTTTTTTTTACATTTGTAATGAAACTAATCCCTTTTTCTTGCAAACAAAACTCAAGAAAACTAAGTTCTCTCGCAATGTTTAAGACAACCCTCAAGAACCATTCAATGCTTGTGACTGTGAAGAGGGATTATGTGCATCACCATTGCATCTCCTCCAGAGGATTGTAAAAATCTCTGCTGCTTTCACTTCTCACACGCTCATTGGTGCAAGAAAGTCATTAGTAAACTAATATTTTGAAACTACTGCTGTGTAATGATTCTTTCAAAATTTATCTGAATTGAACACTCCAGACCTGCCAAACCAAGAGTAGGAAGCCAGCTATTGGCAAGATGGTGATTCTTTCCAAGGTAGTGTGTCTTGCATACAGCTAAAGCAGTAATTGCCTCTCCCCAATAATATGTTCCCCCTGCGGAGACTTATGGTTAAACTCATGTATTGAGAAACCTTCCAAAACGTTTCTACATACTTTCAAACCACAGGAGTGGAAAAAAAGAAAGGGACAACTACAGTTCAGATGGAGTTTATGATTTCTGCTCAATTTCATAATTGCAGGGTGAATCAGTGGGGAATGAGGTTTTAGTCAATACCACAGTCCCTGATCTCACGGCCAGCAGGCTTTGTAAAGATCAGCTGAAAATGGTTTCCCTTGACCCTCCCCTGACTTATCGATGAACCTCGCCTCAGAGTCTGCCTTGCCTTTCTTCCATGGATGCACACAGCCACGTCTGGACAGTCTTGCTGAGCACAAGAGTCGCTGCACACTGGCTGCTCACTTCTCCATTTGCCTTGTGCAAAAGCCAACCCGTTGGTGGGTAATGGAGACACAATGCAAAACCCAGACAGATATAGGGAGTGTCCCAGATTATTTTGCTGTGTGAGAAGCAGAACCTTGCTTCAAGATGAAGCTCGCCCTTCTGCAGAGAGCACATTGAAAGCCTCGACACCAACGTGGAGCGAGGTCCTTCCGTGTCACTGACCCTCAGGGTCAGAAAATTGATCCTGGCTCCTTTTATTTACTGGTATAAGAGTAGTCTCAGTTGCTCCAAAGTTGGAGGGCAGAGGTTTGTATCGGCAGCTAGTCACTACCCTGCTTCCCCCGCCCTGAGGAACAGACTCCTCTCGCTGTCTGGTGAACTCACGGGTCGGGAGGGAGCAGAAGGAAGTGCACTACGGGAAGCTGAACAAAGACAGATGAACCACAACGGAGGTTGGGCTGCCAAAATGTTAAGAAACAGATAACAGACCAACTTTCAGACATCATACTCAATGCTGTCTCATAGCATGGGGCTCCAGTGTGAAAAGACCTGTAAGCAGCTGCTGGGACGAGGAGGGGCTCCCAGCCAGACCCACTGCACCCTTGCAGCCAGGTTGGTCTACAGACCTGCAGCAAGTCAGATAGAGCACATGCAAAAAGTTGCCATTTTGCACGCGTAGGAGTCTGGGCTCACTGCACACACCTTGTCAAGCCCTATGCAAATACATACCAGACTCAGAACCCAGCCGCGCTGCAGGCAGAGAGCCTCATCTGTATTTGAGAACCAAAATTAATATTGCAGTAACAAAGCAGTGATTTTAGCAGTCAATGCAAAAAAATGGACCCCAAATCAACTACCAAAACGGAAACAAGTTCATCCCAGCACTTTCCATATTTCATTTTACCCTGCAACGACACACAGCAAGTCCTAGGTCCTGGCTCCTACTCGCACACCTGGACTGTGCTCTCCATAAGGGACCAGATTTGGAACCCCTTCTCTCATTGACTTCAGGAGAACAATTAATGGAGTAAGGGGCTACCCAGCAGGCAAGCCTGCAGCTACGCAAATTAGGTGGTCAGTTAATCAGTACGTAAAACAGAGCAGTACAGTACTGAATGACAGAAAAGAGGCAGCAGCAGCAAGGAATTAATGACTGTGTGCAGAAATGAGTTTAACTCCCGTTCCTTGCAGAGTATCCTCCAGTGTTTTATACACACAGATTTTACCACCCTTGATTTAGACCCCACACCAGACTACGTAACTCCTTATATGGTTTTGCTTCATAACACAGAAAAGCTCTGTGAAAATGTTGCAACTGTGCTCTTTTCAGATTGGAGCTAGTCATAACTCATTTACCTTCCTCATCTCTCCACAGCAGAGGTAACGCCAGGCACAAGCCTGCATCTCCTAACTTCTTGCATGATGCTCACCAGCTGAATTAATATCATTTCCTTTCCAGTTTATTTTGCATTTCATGGGTTTCCTGAGAGTAGTATTCCCCTCAGGCTTCACTAAAGAAAAAAAAAAAAAAAAAAGAAAAAGCAACAAGTGTCGTGGGCTTTTTAGCTGTATTGTTTAACTCAGCCTCTGGTTTTCTGACAGTTGGTTACTGCAGGAGTTGAAGCCATTCCACAATAAGGAAAATGAGACATTTTGGTGTATTTCATGAACATAAGAAGAGAGGGCTGCTTGTGGCTGATCACAGAAGTGACTAGAAATGAAGGACTGACAGAGGGTTCAGGCAGCGAGGCGCTGCCTTGACCAAGTGCAAGTACAGGCTCCGTACTACCCTGCCCCATGGAGAACTCGTCCTTCTGCCATGGTCCAGACAAGTTTGCCCTAAGCATGTACTTGCAGGACACAGACGGGTCAGTGATGTTGCCTGGCAGGGCACAGCAGGTTTGTAGGACTGAACAAAACCAAATGAGGAATTTGAAGACAATGAAAACAATAAAAAGAAACTTCTAACATGCAAATTCCATCTCTGCTCCTTGATAATTCTACTGTGAGCTATTACACAAACTGCTTTTTGTCTCATTAACAATAAAGCAGAAGCAATTAAGCAAAATGCAATAAAACTTTAGCAAAATAAAACACTCCAAGATTATTGTATAACCTCACTAAGATGACAAAGTGATCTTTCAAGCTAACATCACAAAAAGCTTCCAGTTCTCTTTGAATACAGAAATGAGAAGAAATGCTACAGAAAACATCTCTATACAAACATCATCTGTCACTGGGAGTGGAGGTCGCTGGTAGCTGCGAGCTGCATTATCATTTATCCCTGTGCAGAATTACAGTCCAAGCCCACAATAAGGCTCCCTCTCTTTATACAGGCATAGCAAAATGGGACAATGAAGCATCCGCTCCTGAATGCATTTGCACCCTTGTGTATATCTACATACACATCAAACTATGCAACAACGCACAACGCTCAAGCAACTCATTGCTTTCATTGACAAAACAGAAATAACTGCCAAGGTTTCATCAGTTTTGCTTTGCCATCCTTTCAATGCCATCACATTCCTACACCCAGACTGATGCCCTTTCCTCCAGTGACCTAAATTTTTTTTCCTGATGAATTCATTCGCGCAAGATTACATAGGAGTTTCAGTTTTCTGCCCTTCAGATACACATTAGGTCTGAAAAACCAGGTGTTCTTTAAGCAACATGTCCATAAGATGGTAGAAGTGGGCTGCAAACAGTACCTTCTCCCCCAGCCCCCAGCTCAGAGGTGGCAAACAGAAACCCTGATCAATCACCTGAAGACAACATGATGGTCCGCCTTGTGATCCAGCCACCCTCACCGCACATGCATTTCCAAGGCCCTGCACACAGAAGGCCATCTTTCCGTTGGCTTCTGTAATCCACTGCTGTTAGCAGATGAAGATGCTCTGACAGCCGCTACCAGCTGACGCACGGGAAAGAAACCAGAAACCAGCCGAGCTGGAAGTGGGAGCAGCTACTGCCCGAGCCAAGGCTCTGCAGTCAGCAGATGCAGCATCTCGCATCCTGTCTGGATGGCATGGAGGGGGACCTCTGCCGTACCTCACCAATGGGTGGCAGGTTCATTTCTGTAATATATTACTGACAGCCCAACTCTGATGTTCATACTTGGTTTTGGCTAGCCCATACACAGTTACTTTTTTTTTTTCCTTTTGATGTTTTCTGGTTTATACTTTAAAAAAAAAAAGTCATTAAATATCTATGGCGTTTTGTCATTTCCCTCTCTGAGAAAACAAAGTAAATTTACAGGGTTTTAGCAAACTCTTGGAATGCGCCAAGGGCTGCATCCTTCCAGAGTTTAAATGCCAGTCACTGCTAAAGGTGAGAGGCGTTTGAAAGGCAGCCAGGAAAATCTGGAGTATCATATTCGATATGTACAATACTGAAATAAGCCAAAAGCATGCAGGCCACAACCTCCAGAGCTCCTCGCAGAGACGACTGACTGGCCTGCTCACCACAGCATTCCCCCACAGCTTCAGAAAAACTAACACATGCTCAGCAGAAAGTTTCCACAGAAAACATGGAAAGCTTTGCCCTCTCGGCTTGCTGATTTTTTTCTCCCCCCTCAAGCAAAGAAGAGAGGGATCAAGGCTGATAAAGTACCCCTGCATGAAGCTTGCCATTGCTCTGGCTTTAGAAAACATGGTGCTGACATAGGACCAAAGCTGAGGCGCTTGTTGCCGAATCAGTCCCGCAGCCCTGTCTTGCTAAGCTGTGGTCCCAGGGAGCTATGAGTGCAGAAGGGAGGAGACAGGAGGAAAGCTCTGATCGCACACGAAGGGAGCCAAAAAAAAGTCATTTTTGCCCAATAAACTGCAATATCAAGGCATGTGGGAAGGGAATGGTCCTTAATTCTAGCCCCCTCCCCTCAGAAAAACCCAAACACCAAAACCACCATAAAATAGAGCAACGCACAGCCACGCTGCGCACCCGCACGAAGCTCCTGGCGATGGGAAGCAGGCAGCAGTGGGCAACCTCCCCTGGCTGCCCGGCTTCAGTACAGGTTGTGTGCTGCTGCCTCCAGCAAAAGGATGGAGTTATAACCCGGTGAGCACAAGAGCCAGGCAGAGCCAAAGGATCTGAGTTTTGCATTGCAGGATTTTCTATCATTTTTGTAACCCTAGTAGTTGCTCCATCGGAGCAGATCCATTTCTAATGCCACCCAGAAGTCAGGCTACTTCCATGCTACCCAGGGTGAGTTACTTGGTCTGCATAACTGCAGTTTGCCCAGCGGCTCGGAGCCAGAAGAAAGCAGCTTTCTTCTTCACACAGCAAAAAGCAAGCTTCTGTTTTTTGCCTCGCTTCCCCAGATCGCGGCATGCCAGGTGGGTAACCCCAGCTGCTGCGAAAAGTTTGCATCGCTTCAGGTCATGACCTCACCAGATCTCCCTGGCTACATCAGGATCTGGGAGACATTGGTATTTTGGTAGGAGGTCTGCAGGGAAATCCAGGTGGAGATTCAGCAGACGGCTGCTCTACCCACGAGGAGCAGCTACATCAGTGCCCCCGGCTGGGAGGTTTGTGATTGAAATCTGAGGACCGATCATTACAGATCCCATAAGCCCTTCTGGGCAACCACAGACTGAAATTCCCACACTGTCGGACAGGAGGTTTTTCTTTCCTTGCTGCCCGGCAGTACCGTGCAAGGTTGCTGCATGCTCTCGCCCAGCTGCTCTCTCCATGCACAGCATCCCAGCATCAGAAACGATGCATTGAGTTAATCAAGTTCCTAAGTGCTCTAATATCCAGCAAGGATAGAAGATACTATAGAAATACAAATACATTATTAATTCTCTGAATTAGGATGATGCAAAAGCAGGATGTAGATGGGGGAATTACTGCATCTGTCTGGAGCCCCTGACAAGAAAAAAAAATAATCGGTAGAGAGCTCTTCCAAAGTAGTGTGTTACCTTCTGGACACAGCATCAATACACAATGCTGTATTATGCCAGTCTGTATCTTATTTAACCAAACACAAAGAGGAGATGCTGAAAGATTTCTGTTTAAGTGACAGTGAAAAAAACCCTGGAATCTCAGTGGAAATAATTCAACAAGGAAACTTCCCCCACCGATTCAGGACCAAAGACAATGGGGTTTTTCCTATCCTCAATGAAAAGAAAGCCAGAAAGAGAAGAAAATGGTCCTTTTATTCCCTATAGGCAAAAACAGAGCTTCTGATCCCATCACCAGGCTGGCAATCTCCTATTTACAGAAACGGTCTTGACTCGTTGGGAGCATACTTTGAAATTCATTTATATTTTGTCACATAACAGAAATGGTGAAAAAAAAAATAGAAATCCCTATTACACACACTGAGCAAGTGCCTGCCTGTCCCCAATGCCACCCTCATCTTGAAAGGCTTCCTTGATAAAGACTTTGCTGTGTTTTCATTATGAGGCAGGGGAATTGGTAGAAGATTCAGTTTAATTAACACAACTTTTCTCAAGATAAATATTTTCTCAGACAACGCAGAGCTGCTGAAACACCGTGCATTGGCATCTGGGCAGATGGAAGCAGATCCACCAACAAACTCAGAACCAGCTGTAAGAGATGGTGCAGCTCGTTCGATTTCTCCTCCCCAGCAATGTGCCTCAAACCTCACTTCGAAAGGATAATATATATACGGCAGATGTCTGTGCACACACGCACGCATAAATATGTATATTAGTGATTCCAAATTACAAGCTGCACAGCTCTTTGCAAACAGCTACGAAGGGTGTGAAGACACGTCACCGTTGGAAGACCCCGGTGTACCTCACACCAACGGCATGGAGGTTCAGAGGGAAATGTCACGTTTTAGAGCTCTCATACTGCCAGTAAAGGCCAAGCCAAGTCACAAAAAGCAGAAATAATTTTAAATCAAGATATACATTTGTTTAACAGGAAAGAAAGAAAAAACATGACTGAGTTTGGAGGGAATGTTGTTAGCTTTGTAGGAAGAAAAGAATCAAGTCTGGACAGTGTTTGCTTCCTTGTCATCACAAGCTCTACAAAACTCCCTTGTATGCACATACAAAAATACACCTTATGCCAGTGAAACGAAGCGGCATTTAATGAGAACCAGAATGTGTTTTGGTTAATTTCCAGGTGATTGGCCTCTTATTAACAGATACTTCTTGTAGATGAATGCAAATATTTGCGTAGGGACCCCATCGGCTGTGTGTCCATCTATTCCTGTTTTTCCCCTCATAAACCTGTTCCTCAGGAATCCACAGCACCAGCACTCACTGGGGGAACAAGAGAAAACCCAGAGCAGGATTTTCCATGTCTCCGCCACCCCAGACAGGATCTCCTCCACACCAGAGAGCCTCCACTCCTTCAGATCCGATTGGGTTAAAGTATCAGTCAAAAATTCCCCATCCCCGACCCCTACACAGGGATGCAGCTAGACCAAATATTCACCCTAGCATCTGCTGCTTCCAATGGACTGTTGTGGCTTTACTGGAGAGCTGAGGTGGTTTTGGATGGGGAAGCTGCTCTCCACTTTGGTGGGACAAATTTACTGAGCATATAGCAATGCAGCAGGACAAAGAACAATTCTTTACTAAAATGAAGATCTGGAGACTTCTGCCTATGCCTGAGATATAACAGGCATTCCTAGTTTTAAAAGCCAACTTAAAAACCAAGAAGCCTGGTGCTACTTTGCCCTTTCCTTGCTCTGTGCCTCTAGGCTGCTTCAGACAATGCCACTTCCTTACGTTTTCCTTCCCTTTATAAAGGTTTGAGACCTCCCAACAGGAACGCACCTCAGGATGCAGACCTGGAGTACAGAGCCATACGAGTCCATCACAACATCTCGTCTGACAGCTGTAGGTCATGCATGGACTTGGAGTAAAGGACGAGCAGGAGGATCCACCCCAGAAGAATCTGCGCTGTGAGACCCCAGCCTCATCCCACTCCCAATCAACTGTGCAAAAACATCTGAACTTCACAGCATAGGAATGGCCTTGGTCATCTTCATTTGGGGCCACCTGAATGCATTAAAGGAAGAGCTAATGTGTGCGATTTCTCTTTGTCACATCCACCTGTTCACTTTTGTAAGGCAGTTACTTAGACAACCTGGTAGTCATGAGAAGCAACTCAATTTTTGTGACTTTTATTAGTATTTAATTGGCCACTGAAATCTGTCCATTGAAGGTACCTGCAGATGGAGCTGGTGAATTGAGAGGTGACATTGAGAGTCACCATTTTTGTCAAAAGCAGCTGGGAAGTTACAGAATTTACCCCAAATCAAAGGGAAAGGGATCTTATGTACGGTCTAACCTTCTGGCAGTATTTCAGCAGAAACTGTATATGCTGCTATCATATCCACAGACTGGATGAATTATCCTAACATACCAAAGCCGTCAGCAAAATGACATCTTTATGTAGATCAGGAGAATGAGACCACTTCAGCGACACAAAGCTCCACTTTCTAATCCTAATAGACTTATGGAATTTGCTTCTAATAGCTAATGAATTAAGAATCAGCCAATTATGTGTACATTTATTATTATGCTTCTAATGAAATAAAGTGTGAACTTCTGTTTAATTAGAAATGAGCTCACGTGGGTGATGACAGACACCTTTAAAATATCTTTCAGCACTTCACAACTGAGCTTATCGTGGCTTTGAGTTGGAATGGCATTAAGGAAATGATACGGAGGTCAAATATTAAAGATCTCAAGGCAAATAAATACTTTTCAAAGCCGGGTCCCACATCCCTAGCAAAGAAGGTGGATATATCTGTGTGCATAGTCATCCAGGAAATCTGAGATCATATTCCTTCTGCTTAGCGCAGGGCTCAACAGAAACTAGTTAGGCTTCAAAACGTTTATTTGGTGATATTTTTAAAAGCATTGAAATGTCTTTGGCAAGAAAAAATGGACAAAGATTTTCATTAACACTTCCAATCTGATTTTCTTCTTTAAAAGCAGGTTAGCTTTTTCTAAGAAACTTCTTTAAAATCACAGATCTTAAACCTGCAGAGAACCTAGATCCAGAAATTACTCATGCACCTCAGCTACTGATCCAAAAATCTTTCTGCTTTGCAAAGCCTCGGAAGAATGCTTCGAAAAAACCTCACCTAAGATGAAATCTCTGACTGATTAAACAGCTAAGAGATCACAAAAAACCCTCATTATTTTAATGCAGGCAAGAAATTCTTTGGTCAAAGATCACAACTAGCTACACATCTGAACTTTAGATTAAGTGGCTACTTTAAAAAAAAAAAAAAACAAACAAAACAAAAAACCGAACACTTAAACCCATCAAGTCAACATCTGTTGGCAAAATAGGTCTTCAGCCAGTGTTCATCTCTCCTCCTAACTATGCCGTAGCAGCATGAGAAATAACAAGAGACGTTTATGAGAGTACTGACATCCTAATTTTTGTCCAGATGCTTTGGTTAGATCTAGTAATCCCCACGTTTGGATTTGCAATGGGCTCTCCTGGCCTACCCCAGGGTAGAAACAACTTTTTGCAAAATACCATCTACAAAGCACAGCACTGAACCTCTAACCAGCAAGTCTTTATTTAAAGGGCTACTGAAAATGAGCCATGACTACCTCCGCCTTAACATAAAGACCACTTCCATTATTCATAGCAGCCTATTTTTTCTGGGTCCACAGACGACTGCCTGTTAAAACTACCCCGGACAGAAACACCAAGTGTTGTAACAAGACTTCTGTCTCTACCTTCCCCTTAATGTGCAAAACAATGTTTGTAGACGAGGCAAGTCTGAAATTGCCTCCACCCTCTTTAGGAAAGGTTAAAAAAATATATTAAAAAAAAAAAAATCTATTAAGGGGCCAGCATTCCTGCTTTATGCCTGAGCATTAGCCGGCAAAAAAAAAAGAATAGCTACAGGCCTTGACAGGAATGAAGCAGACCTTCATTTACTGGTGTAGGTCTGTTTTATGGCTGCTGTCTCTGCAGACACTACTCACTGGCTTTAGGCAGCAGATAGCAGAGGCTGTCTTTTGTCTGCTCGACAGCTGAACAGGACAGTTATGTCAGTACAAGTACAAAACAGTGGGGGACAGGTTCAAAAAAGGTGTTGGATGAAGTTTCTGTGTGCCCCTAAACAGACGGCTCCAGTCACATCTTGTTAAGAAAGGGAACTCAGAGATCTCTCATTAATGTAATGAACAGCGAGGCCAGGTCTGGAGGAAGAGTTCATGTCTTTAAATAGACCAATTGACTTAGTCGGAAACACCCAGATGAGCTTTCAGCCACACCAGCCCTGTTGCAGGTCAATAACGCTACAACTTTTGCAAGAGCAAGTCATTAAAAGAACTGAGTGGCTCTTGCGCCGCTGGCGTGGGAAAATGAGGTGCAGCAAGAGAAAAGTCCCCCACGGCACAGTGTAAAAGGGAAGATAGCTACTAGGTCTTCTACTTTCTCTGCTGTTTGCCCCTTGCTCTGCAAGTCGGTTTGCAAGATTAGTAATTCTCTCTGCATGTTTCCTTTCGGTTGCAATCACCGGCGCTGGGTGTGTGGGGTGTGCCCTGCAGCGGGGGGCAGGATGTGGTCCCACACCTCCTGTGCACGCCGGCTTACTGGTGCGCCACATACAGCACCCCAGTCGCAGCCCAGCACCCTGAGGGCTCGGAAACCCTGCAGAAAAACAGGGCATGAAGGTTGCTTAGATTTCCCCCCAACTCCTCCACCACCTTGGTAGCTTGCCACAAGCCGCCCAGGAGTTTCACTCCTCCAATTCCAGGCTGCAGCTACTGAAGAGCACTTCTATGCATGCCTCCCAACACGCTCGCTGCATCGCCCATGGCTCCTCCATCGTGCAGGGCTGCAGACCAGAAGGTGGTGCTGCAAGAATGGTGTAGATGCAACCGCCTGACCTGAGCCGGGGTGGAAGATGCTGAATCATCCTTCGGGCTTCACAAAGCCCCACCGCCTACCAGACCTGCTCACGCAAAACCAACAGGCTCCAAAGCTGAAGGAACCCAAGCAATTAATTGGCCATCTGGGTAGGAGCCCTCTTCTGAGGAACCTGAAATTACAACCTTGGTTTTCTGCTTTGCAAAATTTTCCTCTTTGAGTCTTTTGCATTCATTCACGAACAACAGGATTGTGGGGGAGGAGAGCCGTAAATATGGCCCTGCTCTGTTGCAGAGAGAGGATGCTTGGGCAGACAAGTAGCAATCTGACCACACACCCAAAAAGAGAGAAACATGCCCTTTTTTTTCTTTTTCTCTCCTAAAAGTTTGGAAGATATTATTTCTTCCCACAGCAAAAGTAAGTGGCATTCTTACAAGCAAACCTGGAGTTTAAGAGAAGGGTCCCAGAAATAAAAAAAAAATACCATCCAAAAAAGAGGGAAGTTCAAGCCTGGATGCGAAAGTGTTAAAAATATATGAACTGCATGATAATTGCACAAGAGCTTGTTTGTTTTCACAGTCAGCTTGTGCACAGCTCACAAACCAAATACTATGACCTGCAGGGGCTCCATGGGCTATGCTGTGATGCCAAGTCCTAACAGCAATGAACTGGTGTGCAGTTAGTCCAGCATTTCTCTTGGGAATTCCTATTCTTAGCCCTAGACTGAACAGCAAACAACATTCATGCTCACATTTATGGAACACTACAGATAGAGAATTTCAGGAAAACAATTATACTGTAGGCAAGGCCCTTGGTTTTTTGGCATAAGCATTTCCAGGAAGATTAAAAGTTGATTTTCAAAATGTGATACCACAATCTCACATGGTCTTCAGAGATCCTCAAATGTTAAGACCAGAAGACAGCATGATAAATGATAAAGCCTGACCTCCTGCTAAACACAGGCTGCAGAACCTCTCAGACATTTCTGCATCAAGCTCATTACTTGTCCTTGAGCTTCAGTATCTCTTATGAAAATAGAAAACAGTCTTGGTTTAAAGACTACAAGTGGTGGTAGAAGAAGCAGTTCTCAGTGAAGATGTTCCAGTGACTGATTTCTTCTCTGCTAAGATTCTGTTCCTTTTTTCTAAGCTTACTTTGTCTAGCTTCATTGCCCAAACCCTGCACCTATAAAATTAAATACCAGATTTTTGTTGTTGTTTCTGCTCTTCGAGGAGAAATACCCTGACTATCACAAGCCAAGAACAGATCTTTGTGGGCCCTTCCTAAAACCAGACATGTATGTTGTAATTCCCCACCTACAATTACTACTTGAGATCTATTTGGGGTAAGAGAAACGTATTTTAAATTTTAGACCTTACACAAACCAAAACACCGAGAATTCTTGGAAACATGCTTCTTTTCAATCAGCCTTCTATATCTCTTACACAAACTTTCTAGCTGCAACTGGTTTTGCGGTCTGCAGAGGCTGACTGTGACACTGTGGAATGGCTTTCGATGAGCAGCAATGGTCAGGAGCCAGAAACCATCATAATTTTCTCTGGTCACGGAGACCCTATGGTGCTGAAGGTCAAGGGGGGTGGGGAGAAAAAGAGATATTTGTATTCTTTGCAAACTAGCTGACATTCCAGTACCCACATGTGGCTATCTGCCAACAGCAAAATTCATATTATTTTTTCTGTAGCACCAAGATTTTTAAAATGTTATTCTTAAATACGGCAAACAAGAAAGAAAAGATTATTTTTTTCTTAACAACTGCAGGGCTTAATAATCACAGAGTGCACAGCACCTGACACTCAAAGTTCAACGCAACGCAACCATCAGCCCCTGCAGTTTCCCTATTAGCTCCCCAGTGCACCGCTTGAGGACTGGGTACGCGGGCTGTTGTTTTTAAACCTATGTTCCAGTTACTTAAAGCAACAATGAATCTACAGGGCTATTATAGCAATTTAAAAAGCAAACCTAACAGGGAAGCAAATTTGGTAGCTGTTCCATCTGGCTGGCAGATTGAACAGAGCTGAGCTGCGCTCGCTATTTTAGGAGGGACTCGGAGCAAGGTCAGCCATTAAGACCAGCTCCAGAGCCACTTCCCGCAGCAGCATGGAGGAACTGGTTTACTAGAAGACACTGTATAAATATTTTGCTGAGCTGCAAAAGGAGGAAGCTTCCCCGGCCCCGGGCTGACATGTGTCATGATGAGTTCCCAGGCACAATGCTCAATGAGTGCTATTATACGAAAGGGTGTTTATTTCACATTGCAAAGCGGTTGCCAGAACACACAATCACCGTCTTACCCGATGGCCCCGCAGGCTGCCACAGAGAAACTCCTCTCCGAAAGAGAATGAGACAATTATGTTGGGATTAACTCTTTGGCAGCGGCAGCGGGACTTCCCCCAGTCCCTGCACCGCTTCAACCCCTGACCAAGCAACACTGGGGGCACAAACATTACCATTGACGCCCCCCACATCCTGGTGACCTAATTAAAACTCTTAATTTCAGTGCAGACAGGTGAGGTCGGGGCTTTTCCCACTTCTTCACTGGTTTCATTATCCCACCCGCTCACCGGCTTTGCAGATGATCTTGTTCCCCCTCTGCGAGGCAACGCAAGGAACAAACTTATCTGAAAGTGCTGCACTGTAGTGCTGGGCGGATCTAATCAGCAGCTGAAGGGTTTTTATTTCCCTGGGGTATTTCATTTTCACTCCGATTGTCATTTTCTTAATGAAGACAAATGAAGGAAACACCAGGTTAAAAAGCCTGTATCCTTGCAAGTAAAAATAATACGCCTCTGCTCAACCTCAGCAAAGGTCCTGCCTTGCATGCTTTTGCCTTGACAGCAATTCTGATTTTCTTTAACTGTTTTTGCACTGGGGTGACTGCTGGTTTTCAGACAGCCATTCCTGAAATGCACAGTAAATAAGATCAGAATTAGGCCTAATTTGACCCTCTCCTCCTATCCCTACTACCAGTTTAAAACTTAACAAATGTATTGAGCAGCATGTTTTATCCCAGGATCTCAAGTCCAACACCAGTGAATCCTAGACAGCCTCACAAAAATAGAAATGCATCATTCCTGTATTACGGCTGAAACACAGGATCCTGGAGAAGTGATACATGACAAGCCGGTATCAGAGCTGAGCCCAGATGTCCTGTTTTGCCTCCTTTTATCATGATAAGCTTCTCTTTTTCCATTCTAAAGAACCATGCTGTAACCAAGCAATGATATTTTCTTCCCACTTCGCACGCAGCAATCTTTCCCTTGAATTGTATCGTGGAGCCTCATCACTTCTTCCAGGAGGGCAAGAGGATCACTGTCTACTTCACTGCAATGTGCTGCAGGTTAATGCCACCATAGAAAGCTCTAGGAAGCCAGAGAACTTGAGGGTGCTGTCAAGCTCTGAAAGGCATATTCATATGAGAAGGAGAGGAGGTGGAAGATTACAGACTAGCACCCAATCCTCTGACACCGAGAGGGCTTTGACCTCAAAGAGAACAGGATCAGACTGTGGGTTTATGTACATCATCATACAACCTTTCATTTCTGTCATCTGCTTTCCTGTTGTTTAGCAGTAAGATGCGTATCTCCACATGGCCAGGACTTTTTGGCCATCTGTGCTACACAAGGATACCAGTATAGTCATCACTTTAAGAAATAACTCTCCTCTGTGCCTTCCCATGAAGTATTAACATTCCGTAATAAAAGAAAAGTCACTTTTGCAACTTCTGTGGGACAGGCTCTTCTCTTGTATGCACCAAGTTTGGTACAACGTCACCCTGAAACATGACTGGGCATCTCAGGTGCAAACAGGTCTTCTTCAACTTGTGTTTCCCTTTGCTGATGTGCACCAGCACCAGGAGAGGACAGGACACACCGGTTGGTTCTTGCAAGAGAAAGGAGCCAAGGACAACCTGGCTTCTAGCAGGGAGCTTGTTAGAGCTGGCTGCATTGCTGGCAGCACAAGAGTAAGTTTTCTGGGTGGAGTAAAAGCAACCTTATGTCTTCCACGATCCCAGATCGTTCATGTGAACACCCTACAGGAAGCAGCACTTTGTCTTTTATCCCCTGAAGCTGTTAGGCCCACAGTGGAAAATCCATGGCCACTGGGTCACCTCCTGCCTATGAGACCTGCTGACATGGACCACGACCAGACACAGCCAAGCCTCCTGCTGCTCTGCTCCAAATCTACTGGAAGAGCAAACAAGGGCATTGTCTTCAGTGTGGCAATTATTTGTTCAGCATTGCTGTCCCAAAGCTGGTAGGGTAGAGATCACAGTTCTTGGGGTATTTGGCCTTTCAAAGACACTTGACTTCAAGACAACAACCTTGAGATCTTGCCACTCTCACGAACATACACGAACCACCATTATTGACAGTCATTTAAATAGTCTACTCAGGGGACTTGAGCCATTTCTGCTCCCTTCAATTCTTTCAGTTCTTTCTCCTTATTTCACATTCATCCCTAAATCATCTCTAAGTGTGCGCTAGTCCCAGGAGATGACACAGCCTGGTGTTGGACAAGAGGCCAAAGGTTTTCTTTGTGAGCTGCTCACATGGTTGACTGGGCAATGGTCACCATGAAGTAGCTTAGCAAAGACGACTTGTTCTTCTTAATATTAAAAAGAACAAACCTGTCCCACATGCTGGGAGCTACAGCAAGGAAGCTGTTCCCCCCACGATGCTGAGACATGTGGTGACGGTGTGGGAAGGCAGAGTCCTCTTCTGCTCTCTAGATACTTCTGCAATGCCTTTCTCCACCTCACCCAATATCTCAGGCTCTTGTACTTCTTCCCTGTAGCTCTGAACACATGCAACATCTTTTAAATCTCCACCTTATTTCCCAGAGGAACCATCTCTTTCCTCATTACTTCCCTTAGTCATTATTTCTCATTTGATGTGACAATGCCATCAACTCTCCAAAGCACTGTGGGACACTGTCCACATACAGAATGTGCTGTATTAGCGACCAGACACCTCTGGGAGAAAGAGCTTGTTCAGTGTTTAATGCGACACTTCAGCCTTAGGGGAAAAGCCAGCAACCGTAGAGCTAATCGGAAAAGTCCTCGCAGCCGCGTAGACCTTCATGTACAATCAGCAACTAACCTACGCTGTTTCACCCCAGGGTAAAACTAGTAAAGCTCATCTTCTTTCTATGAATCATCTTAAGAAAACAGCCCCAATTAAAATATAAAACATTGCTGCCACAACACCAACTTGTGCGGGAATTTATTTTTAGAAGCAGCTTAAAATAGAGTGTGTGTTACCTTGTTAAAAAACATTGCCTCCCTATTTTGGTAAAGGATGACATAAGAGCAGTGATACACACTCCTGTGTGGAGAGGCACTTCACACCCTGCACCAGGACTTCTGCATGCCACCAAGCTGAGAGAAAACACTGAAAAAAAAAAAAAAAAGAGGGGAGGAGGTTCAAAATTGGTCTTGAACACCTCACTGCCAACGTAATAAGATGCCAGGGCTTAAAGAGAGGAATGTAAAGGGATGAGACAAAGATTTTGGAAATAAAAGTATATTTCCCACTAAAAAGTGAAAAGAAAAAGCTGCATGTAGCTTTGGGGAAGGGTTTTGGTTTCTGACAGCCAATCCTGGGTCTGAAACGACTCTGATGCAGTGTGAACTCTTGATTTGGAACGCCATTGCTGCTGTGAAACCAGGCCTCAATGCAAAGACTTGAGGACATATCCTGATCTGGCACCTCCGGTACACCCTTCTGCACCAGTAAAGCAATGGAAAAGGAAAGGAAAACAGCCCTTGGCAGCAGCGTGCACCCCTGCACACACGCACCCCCAGCACCAACACCATGGGGTGCCCTCTCCCTGAAATAGGCTCCAGCTAACTCCTGACACGAGGACTTGAGAGGACATCACATCCTCAGGTGCCCACCAAAAACCATTGTGGATAATAAAATCTCTACTAAGAGCAAATACTTCTCCACAGGCCATGCTGTGTCCACTCTGCACCGCCTTGTGCTCTTTGCCCTTTCGTGAAAGTGCACAGGAAAATTCATCCATGAAGACACTGTTGAATCCTAGCAAGATCAAACGTGAAGGATACGCCTGAAAAACACCAGAGGTTCATGGCACTGTGAAACCAAGTAGGAAAAGAAAAGCTGAATTAAAACAAAAGGGAAAACAGTAGTCACGTGAGATTTGAAAGCGATGAGGAAGAGACTCTGCAGAGAAGCCGCTGCCAGTGCACGTGGCTGCTGCTTGTGGCTCCATGACATCAAACCTTCCCATGTAACTGATGAAGACGTAGAGCAATGGTCACAGCATCCATGCAGCTATTTTCACAGGGAAAATCTTCTGGTCTTTCAGACTTGTAAAACTCAAAGCTAGCTTAATATTTTGATTGAAGCTTTCCAAGGAATAAATATGAAATGAGATCAGAGGGATGAATTTGATGGAAATTACCTCATTTGACAGATACTGTTCTGCAACCTTCACTATACGCGGATACATATGGGCAAGCACATATGCAATGCCATACAGTTTTGTTTTGTGAAAATCTGAACAGCTTTTCAGAAATGGAAAACAGTAAGAGAGAGAAGCAGTAAAAAAAGTGATGGGAAAAGTCAGTGGCATATGCAAGTGAGAAAAGATACGGCTTTTGGTGAGACACACAAGTGGAAAATTACAGAAGGATTGTTCCAGAGGGAAGAAGCCACGTGTGGGATGGGGCACGGATGCTACGCAGACAGGGGTTTTGACCATACCAGAAGATCAGGAGCAGAACTAGGCTGCTGCCAGAGGGGAGATTTGGTACAATTCTCAAAAAAGAAGCTGCAAGAAGAGAAGTAACATGTTCGAAGACATTAGCACAGGGGTAGCTGGGCCACCTACAGATAGGCAATATGGGAAAGGTGACAGGAGACGGATTTACTGACAACAAAAGATGTAAGAGGAGATGGAGAACTAATGGCTGGCTCTGAATGCTGGATGCAATATAATTCTCCCTAAAAGCCCAACCAGACAGAGATTTATACATTGCACCATATGAAACAAGTCAAAAATATTACTAAAACTCATAAAGGTTTTAAACAAAACTCTTTAGACGTGTTTTTATTTCACATAAATAAAAGCCAGACAGCTAAATTAATCCTAATTAATCTGATTAGGATTATTGCGGTGGTAAGAATCATTTATTGGTACCGTAAGCTTTTTTTCCCCTCTCACCAAAAAGAATTCTCTTTGTGTACCTGCTTTTAACACCACCGCACTAGATAGCACATCCAAATATAATTCCATTATGGTCAGGAGAGATTTCATCCACTCAGTGAAATGCAATGAATAAATACAAAATCATTCACATTATGTACTCTCTACAGGGATATTTAAGGCTTTTTCTCCCAAAGTAAATCAGTTTTATGTAGTTAAAGTCCTTGAAAACATCAAATTGCAAGTCTTTGTTCACAGAACTTCATTTCTTCTAAAATTCTTGTAACTTTGGGAAAGGCATACAGGTCACACGAGAGGATGAGAATCAGCATTTCTCATTCAGACTCACTCTGTGAACCCAACACAATGCTGGCCTCCTGTGCCTCAGTTTCCTCCTTTGCAACATGGGCACAGCGTTCCTGGCCCTGTGACACAGGTGCTGGAAATCCTAATTCACTATCACATCTATGAAGTCTGAGGAGAAAGGCAAGTAGAAATTCCTGTTTAAGCTTAAATTTCCAGAAACAGCAGATGTCACAGAGAAGACGAGGTTTGAAACCAAAAGCTATTCTGACAAACACATATATATTTAGGTGCAGCTAACAAGAAAACCCAGCTTTATACTCCTTCTGAGAGAGAAACAAGAAACTAATTCTCATCTGAGTTCATTTGCAACTGATTACTTTTGGGGTCCAACCACTGGTTTTGTTTTCATTTTTTATTTGTTAAACACCAACAGTTACAGGGACATAAACAGTGGCTGTCCGCTATATTTTTGGTCTCCGCGGGCAGCATCTGGCTCTGCCCCTTTGCGTTATAAATATAAGCTTGGTCTATAAAGCTTCATTTATCGGACCCCATGGAAATTCATACATCCTGGAATACTACACCCTTCACCATCTCCACCAAAATGAACCTATGTGACAGTCCACTGATACAGAAATGCAGTGTTTGAGCCAGAGGGCAAAAATCCAAGCAAAGGACATAGACCATCTACTCGGACACATACCTGCTGCCACCCCCAGCGGGTCCAACACATCCCCACCATTGCCCACAACTGCATCCTCGGTTTGTAAGTCATGAAACAAACCATTTGCTTTCCTTCCCTCTGGGTCTCAGCCCCAAACTCTCTTTAATAAACAAGTATTTCCAAAAGGGCAGCTACAAGGTGTGAATGGAAGGCTGGCTTTCCATTGAGAATGAAGGAAAAAAAGAAAACTGTAACAAAATCATGGGGGAAAAGTTGAATTGCTGATTTTCCAAGAAAGCATAGCTTCTACTCTTTCTAACTCCTGGCCCTGCACATAAGGGGTCTTGTTCAGGCACTGATATGGCAAATAAACTTATTTCTCATTACAAATCTTAAAAGGGGGTGATGAAATCGCTTGCTTTGGGATACAAATCTCATCATCCCAGGGAGCTGCATTGCCTTTCGTACCTTTTGCAAGGCAAATGCAGCATTGCAGGATGCTGCCACAGTGCGCACTGCCAAAGGGGAAGACGTATCAAGTGCGTGTCCAAGGTGTCCTAGCTCTAGCACAATTTGGTATCTTTATAATTGATTTGAATGATGGAACATAGCTTACTAAAATTGCTGCTGATACCAGGCTGGGACAGGCTGCAAGTACTTCGGAGGCCAGGATTAGGATTCAAAATTATCTTGATAAATTGTAGAAATGGTCTGGAAAAAAAAAGAGAAAAAGAAAAAGACAATTCAGGAATGATGAGTGAACAATGTTAAGACAGGAATAATAAATGACACAGTCACAAGGGACATAAATATCAGCTCACAAAGGTTATTTTTTTTCTGGAAAAGGACCTCAGGATTACCATGGATCACAAACTGAGCAGGAGCTGAACACAGTCACGTTACTGCAATAAAGCCAAACACCACGCTGCGATACACAGAGAGGTGTACCGTTCACCAGATACACAAAGAGAACTTTTCATTTATGTAGCACTGCACTTCAATAAAGTTGTAGAGAAAGTTCCAATGCAGATGGCAAGAATGAACAGAGATCAAGAAAGCACAGACTGGAAAAATCAGTGAAAAAATCATATTCATCTGGACTAAAGAGTAAAGACAACAGGGAGGCATCATAATGGTCTTCAAACCCATCAAGAGGGCCACAACAGAAAGGAATAAACTATCTTCTTGGCTTGTCAAGAGTAACACAAGATGTCATGGTCTTCAATCGCACCAAGGAACACAGGTTAGACACTAGGAAGAGTTTCCTGACTAAGGAAAGAAAAGCACTGAGACAGAAATTCAAGGACAGCTGTGGGCTCTCCAACATTTGGATCAGAAAAGTTAAGGCACCGTCCATCAGGAAGAGGTGTCGAGGAGGTGGATCTACCTCAAAGTTTTAATTTTCTTTGTTTCAAAGGGTAAAAAAATCCTTAGGAAGCAACCCAGTGACTGCCCAGCTGAACCTACATAACCCAACTGTTAATTAATAAACTCCATTATGACAGTTGAGGCCATGGCTCCATCCACCACATGATCCACACAGGCAGCCCATCTTCCCGAACTGCTGTCTATCTACCCAGACCAGGTAGGGGAAAGAAGTATTATTATGTCAATATAGTGGAGAAGAAACAGAGACTTGAAGAGACCAAGTCACGTGCCAACGTCATACAGAGGGTCCGCCACAATAAAAGAAGAGCCTTGTCCAGTGGTATAATCTCAAAATGACCCTTCTACTAAGGGAAATATTAAAGTAAATTCAATAGAGGTCTTGCTCAAATATTTCCAAATGCCCTGCTTGTGGCAGTACATAATCGGATCTCAAAACAGTTTCATTTTTGAACAGATCTGCCTTCCCACATGGCATGCAAACTATTCGTTCGCAGGTAAAAGGCTGCAACATAAATGCTCAGAGCACTAATTCCTCATTAGAAGTAACCTGCACAGAATAACGATGGGGCTGGAGTTTGGTGGCTGATGAGTGAAAGCAAATAATTTTAGCAATTTTCATTGAGTCCAAATATAGATTTATAATAAGCCGCTCTCCCAATCTGGCAGGTTGCTGACAGCCGCAGCGGAGGCTGCAACAGGCACCTCACCTGGGCTGGTAAAGGGTCTCACAGCTTCCTTCGAGTGGCAGAGGGACAGTTTGGTCCAGCCTCGCCACCAAGCCGCAGAATCTTCCCTCTGCACACCCAGTGGACAGGCAGTCTCTGTTCTGTGTCGAGATCTTCACCAATGATCTCAAGAGACCAAAAGGGGCTCAACTGAAGCCACTGCTACCCCTCAGCATCATCAAGCCCTCGCTGCCACCTGGCTGTAGATAAGCTAGGAAAATTCAGTGCCAGAGCAGGCATTACAGATGCTTTTAACAGAAGTGAATTTTCATTTTAATAGGAAAGTTTTTAAAAAAAAATAAAATAAAGAGAGCATTTCAGAAGCACACAGTGATGCTAGCCAGCGCAAAACTGCCCTGGCTTTAGCAGAACATTCCTGTCGCATCACTCCTCTACTGCTGAGGCTTCTCCAGGGCATCTCTAATCACAAAGAACAGCTGAAATGCCAATGGGAATAAATGCTGGCCTTGCCACCTTGCTGATGCATAAACATCTGAACAGATTTCCTTTCGCACTGTCTTTGACAAGCTGAAGCTCCAGCCTTTACCCCAATTTAGTTTGGGAGCATCCTATGAAATAGCAGGCAGACTTCTACTGATAAGCTACATCAATCTTGACTGGGAGGCATCTGCCCCTTCTGGGTTTTGAACAAAGAATATCAGATTAAAAGGAAAAAGGGGAAGGGAAAAAAAAAAGCAGCAGTCCAGGCACTTGAGATAAAGTAGCTGTTATCACCCTCTCTAATAAGGCTGCATGCTTTCTGTCTCCAGGCAATGGCTTTGTGAAAGCAGATTGAACACAAGTTAAAAATTCATATCCCAGCCAAGTTGTCCTCACTAAGCCAGAGGAGGGTCAGAGCTCCTATGACCTTTCACTACGCATTTCTGAAAGACGGTGGCACTGCCAGATACACCAGGCAGCTCACTGCTCCGGCCATCCTCTTCAGACAGGGAAGGGCCTTGCTGCTTCTCCCTTCTTGGTGAATAAAAGCTTGTAAAACCATTTAGATGAAAAATCTCTATTTCGGGTTGAAAACAACTTTGTAAATCACACAACTAGTCTAGCACAGAGACGTCTGGCAAGTCTCCTTTGCAATGACTCTGAACAGGGCGATAACATACCATTTAGCTCTGCTTTCTGACAAAGTAGTGGGTTTCTGCAGTGCTGCTGGCAGGATTTCATCCCACCTCCCCACCAGTGCTGCATCCCAAGCAGACTTGCAGGACAAGATGCAGCCAATTAAATGAGCAACTGAAAGCATCCAGGGTCTTTGATTCAGCAGCTGAGAACAGGTACTAGCAAAGCTGCGGTTCTCTGGAGGTAATACAGCACTGAGGAACTAAATTTCTGTAGTGGCTATTCACCCACTAAGAAGAAAAAAAAAGAAAATCCACCGTTTATGTGCTATTTCACCCTGCTGACAGGAAAGAGCTGGGAAGGGCCATTGCTTCTGAGCTTAATTACATCCGATGCTTCTAAGGGTGAGGGAAAAGAGTACTTCATGAGCCAAAACCAAAGAAGTTAATATATTATATGGCAGCAAGAACACTGCATCTTCAAAGCTTTCCCTCCCCACACCCTGAAGTGTGAAATCAGAGATTTTTTTTTTTTTCTCAGTAATGCTTTTTGCTCATTTCCTGCCTGGCCTCATACTCTTATAACAATGAATCAGGATTAATTAACATCAATGTCAAGATTAAGCTTATGCCTAACCAGGACTTTCTTGTCATCTTCCAGGGAATTAAACTAAAGCCCACATCATGTTGGAGTGACCACACTGCCAGGTTGAGCTAACTCCCGTCACCCGTGAGGAGCTGGTGCTTTCAGGTGGAACCAGCCTGCCACTTAGCACAGATCTCTTGCTTTGGGGAAACTCAGACAATCTCCCCAAGCCGGTTCTTTGTTTTCCATGCACCTCTTCTAAACCCACCATCACCATTTATTTTCACATTCCCAGGCAGGAAGCAAGAAGCCATGCAGAAGCCTGAAGCTGTGGTCTGAGGTGAATGAGATGCAATTTTAGCATAAGATACTACAAGCCACAAACAAGTATAAAAAGAAAAAACAAGTCCAGCAGTCTATGGTGCTCTGAAATAAGCGATTAGCAGCTGAGAAGGAAATTTCTCTGGATTGTCCTCCAAATATACACTTCTGACTGTATCGGGCTCCGTATTCTCATAAGGTCGCTCACTATCAATTAAACTATGAACTTCCAGGTAGCTTTTTGTAACACCAAGGAGACCAGAAGGTCCTGTCTTTCTCATCTTCTGGGCATTTGCTCAGCAGGCCACTGCAAGTTCAAACCAAGTGTTTCAGCAAAAAAGGTGATACGAAAGGGTGGGATGCAACCCCGTTAGTCACGTCCCTGTAGGGGACAGGACATGCCTCCTCAGCCAGGCAGCTTGAACCTCCCCAGCCTGGCAGGGATCCATGAAGCTGCCTCTCCAGCCCAGATGATGCAGCAGATAGCTGCAGCATCATAAGCACGGTAATGTCTTTACTTGAAGACTCTCAGGAGATCTGCAGCCCCTCCTTCCCAAGTTTTGTAAACACATTATAAACACAATATTCTCAAAAGAAATCTGCTGTCAAGCATGACATAGTGTCTATGGCAGTTTCTACAGCTATTCATTCATCTTTCCCACAGCCGTATCACCAGCGTATCAAGAACAACAGAAAAATTATTCATGTGGCAACGAGCACATTTCTGGTGCTCGTTGGTTTTATTTTGCTTCAGTATGGTATTTTAGAAGTTTTTCAAGATTAAAAAGCATGACCTTTGCCTTTAGAAATCATTAAGAGAAGCAAAGAGAGTCACAGGTATGGGAAAGTGTTAGGCACTTTTAACTTTTTGACACTTCTGCAGAGTAAAAGTACTCCGCCAAACTAAAGGAAGTGGAATGAGGCTATGAACTGAGATTGAACCAGGAGTTCATGAGTCTTCAGTTTAGGATGTAATCAGTTACAGAAAAGAGTGTAAAAAAACCACCAGAATCTATATGCAGAACACTGGCCTCCATCTCTGAGCAGAAAGCATCATATAGACAGTTATTTCTGTAAAAAATAAGATGGCCAAACATATGTACTAATGATTCATTAAGCTAAAAATCTTTGCTTAATCTTTCTAGCAGTGCGCAATGAAAAATTTCACTTTCCAGCCTCCAAAATATGAATATCCGAGGTCCTCCCAAGAGCAAGCAACCAGAAAGCTCACACCACCCTTCCCACCCCATCACCAGCAAGGGGGGAAATCACACTGCCTGCAGTTCCCTGCAACAGTCTGTGCAGTCATGCTGAGGTCCAAAGCAGAAACCAGAACCTTCTGGGGGTTTTAAGGCTTTAGCAGCCTGATAAAGCTACCCTGTGACAAGATGAGCTCTATTTGCCACAGCGTGGTCAACAGAAGCACAACTCCGCATTGCACATGCTGAAATGCCACAGTATTTTCACCTCACTGGTCAAGAAGCTCTCACATATTAGCAGTTTCTATGCTACTACTCACTTTCTTCAACCTTCTCATCTGAAGGACGACACAAAAGTGTAACCCTGAGCACAGCATCCAAGACTAATTGTAATTTTTAAATTCCACTCATGTCACAGACCCAATTTGTACAACACGCAGCTGGGGGTTTTTTTTGCCTTATGAGAAAGAAAAAAAAAAAAAAAAGTAGCAATTCTCTTCTGTGCACAGAAGTTCTGCTGTACTTTTGCTGGATGACACACCAAAGAACCACAACTGCACAGCCCAAAGGAGACAAACGGCTGATGCAAACGGAAAACAATGCAGCAAAAGGAAGTCATTCTGTAAGGCAATTACTTTGTTCTTTCTGGGGCTTTTTGGGGTATCTTCTTTCCATAGAAAGTTTCCACTACAGTTATTTAAATGAAACTCATGTATTTTTGTCCTCAAACCTGTAAGGCTGCATAGCAGGAGCTCTGCTAAAAATCAGTAAAACAAAATATAATTGTGCACAGGTGCAGGTTCTTTGGTCAGAAACACAGAGAAAGCACAAGGAATGTCCAAAACTAACCAGTGAGTCATTTTCTTAAACTAAAACCCAGAAAGACCTCAAGATATCATTTAGCAAAGCCACTGGAGATGTTTTAAGGTGGACACAACTGCCTGCAAGAATGTGAAACGTGAGAGTTCAAAGGTACCTGCACAGGCTTCATGGCACGGGGCAAAACAGGGAAAGGGAAGAGTTGAATGAACATTAGGAAATCCCTCCACCAAGAGTCATCCCATCACTTGAAACATCTCAAGGCTGGACAAACATCCTCACACTATTGGGTTGGAAATGCTCCTTTCCAGGATATGGATTTTCAATATCATCATCTCCATTTGGCGCTCCAGCAGACTCAGACATGGGGGAAAACACCACCATGCAAGAAGAGTGCAGCCTGGGTCACAGCTTCAAACCTGAGCCTCCAAGTGATTTTGGGACGTCTGTGCCAGTCTCCGGTGCGCTGCCGGCCTTCCCCCGAGCGTGCAGATGGCTGAATATTAAAGCAGCTTTTGCTTCCTGGCACTGTGCAGCAATGCGGTGGCACGAACACAGCATATAAAAGACCATTTCTGCAGAAGATTTACAATCTGCCTTTAAACCCTCTAAAGGGGTTAAATAACACGGGGAGCACGGGTTTCTTGTGGAAAAATGACTCACAGGAAGGATGGCAACAATGCACTGCTATAAAATATTAAACATAATAGGTCTGTCTGCCCTGGACTGAAAGAATAAAAAACCAAGGTAAGTAGACCTGTGTTTTTCTCCTGGTTCTCAAAGTCACTAATGGCCCTCTGGGTCTGTGAACAGATGTCAACAGCATACTGCAGGTACCACAATTTACTCGCTGCAAATTATTGCCTGGCATTTAATTAAAATTTTATTGTGGCGATTCCCATCAGCTCTCTCCACAGCACCAAATGGAACGGGCTGAAGAGAAAAGTGGATCTTTCGGAGCAAACGAGCCCAGTTCATCAATAAAATACTGTAGCTCTGAAAGGGGAAAAGAAAGTGTGTGGTAAGAGGTTTGGTTATCTGATGTTTTTTCCCTGCGCGGGGGCCCTGCAGTGCTGTTCCCGGCACTGACGCCTGATCTGAACCAGCCTGAAGCTGGCTGTGGGACGAGTCCAGCGCATGGATCGTGTTTATCTGCTTCCACTCATCAGGGATCACGCAGCATCCCTTTAGGAGCGGAGGATGGAAGAACTGGACTCAACAGTTCATTTGTCCAGCTTGGGAGGAAAGCACTTTTACTACAAAAAGCTCCTTATTCACCATTTCATTTCCTACGTCACAGACCTTTTAGGAACAATCCCAACCTGGTGGGAGGATCTGTCCATCTAATGGGGACTCCTCAATGATTTGTGCTTTTTTTTTTTGCTCTAAAATGATGAATGACCGTTCTTGCTTCCATTATAGCAGTGGGAGGCATCAGGCGTACCTATTGCTTTCAGCAGATGAAGCAGAGGGACCGGGTCTGCTCGGTCCCGGACTGCTGCTCTGTGCACTCCTCCATGCCCAGATCTTGCATAATTTCAGCTGGGGGCTGGATGGGAGCACAAGATCACCTTTTCTCTTGTCCTGCACATTTTTCTGGTGGCTTCTATAAAAGCGAGTAGCTACAAGCACAAGTATAGGAGACTTGGCTGCTCTGGGGCTTACACACAAGTTCCCATCTATTCCAGAGGTTCCGGAAATGATCAGGTGTGCAGAGGTCCCATAGTGCCGTTGGCTGTAAGGGAAGAAGAAAACCCCACGAATATCTCATGAGATATCTCCTTCTGGGTCACAGATACAGCGATCCCAAATCCACGAGCAAAACAACACAGCCAAGGAAGGAAACAAGTTGCATTCATGAAAGCTGATGCTTGTTAGCACCAGATTATCCTAAACCTCAGTGTCCTTCTACCCATTGAGGCCACCCTTGACCCTTCAAAAGAGTGGGAAAAAGCCAAAAAACAAGACAAAACATCCTCAACTCCTTGTGCATTTAGGAAAACTGATACCCTCCCGATACCTGCAGATATCCGCTGGAAGCCCTGAAGCACGAGACCCAAGGAAAGCAGAGTTTTCATGCCAAGCTGTGAGTGATACGGGATGCTAAGAAAAACAATGGCAAGCCCTCTGTGTCCACAGCTGGAGGAAAAAGAGGCTTATGCACACACCAGCTCCAGGGCCAGGATGGATTAACACCATCATCTGCCCTACAGCTCACAGTACTGGGGAAAACACAGCTCCTCAGGCTTAAAACTAAGGGTCTCTGAAGACTTGAAATACCCAGGGGAAGAGTAGATATTAGCTTCTCTCCAGAGCCTCAGGGGTTAACACAGGCACAGCTGAGCTGCAAACCTCCCCCTCTAAAGGTATCTGTTGATGCTTTACCTCCCTGTGCAACTACTCTGGGAAGTCAGGGGAGACAAGAGCTAGAACGATGGATGCAAAATTAAAAGCTCAATAAATAATTAATTGCTGAGGTCATCAAATTGTACGAATCTGTCCATCTCGCTCTCCGCTCTCCTGTTAATCGGAGGAGTCTCTGTTTCAATGGTGGGTGAAGTGGTCCTGGAAGAACCATAATTTCTGCACACTCCTGCCACGAAGCTTGTACTGGGTGCCATATAAATCAATAGTAATAAATCATTTGCTGAAAGCTGTAAAGACCTTAAGAGTGTTAAGCAAACAGAATGCCTCCAGAGATCCCAAAATAAAGTGAGAGGCGAGTTTGAGTAACTTATTAAGGTAATTATTAAAATGCAAAACATCAAATATGTATAGCAGAGACAAAACCTCCTTTCCTCTTTCCGGTATCAGCCTGTCCACAAATGCCGATGAAAAAGAACACTCTTAAGTACCACAAATAAAATACACATGAAAGCTAGCAAACCCACCTCACTGCCTGGCCACCGTAACCCTTTCTCTTCCCCCTGTCTATGCACTATCTCCCTCCGAGTTTTGCCTTCAATGGTAAGGTCCCTCAGGCTGGGACCACGTGGCCAGTTTTTCCAATATGTGCAATTTCTAGCACGTGATGGTGTTACTCTGATTATAACTAAGTGGTTAATAACAATGAACATGAATGCCCAGAACGGAAGAATTTTATCCAACGGCCGATGTGTTGCAAAGCTTGTTGCATCCTCCAGAGACAGGCTGCTGAGCGAGGTGAACTGATGTGCTACAGCATGTCAGGTCCTTATGCTCTGACCAGCAGCAATGGCATAATCCAGTCCCTGGACTGGGCCAGATCAGCTGCTTGATAATGAATAAAGATACACACACACCCCCCGCCAGTATGTGAAGCACAAACAGAGGAGAAATATTAGGCTTATTTCTACATCTATGGAGGAATTGGGAAAATTTAACAGCTCAAACTGTAGTTTAGTGAGAGTTAATAGCTAATGCTTGCACAAAATGCCAGTACTTCACAGCCTTGCAAGTGCTCAGGACCTCTTTGCTTTGTGCTGCACCTACAAAATGAGTTTAAAAAGTTCTCTGGAAGTTTCTTCCCAATTTGTGAACAGTGTTGTTACTGTATCCATCCAGAAATGTCATGTTATCTGTAAGAAATACCATGCTACCTGGTTAAGCGCAGCCTGTGCGTATCACTCTGTTACTGTCTGATCCGTTACAGTACGAGAAGACTGCCCAGCACTGACGGTGAGCCCGCAGCAGCAGGACGAACATCCTCACCGCTGTCTTTGGACATGGAGCGACAACAGCCGCAGGTCCATGGGCTGCGTGGCATGGGAAGTGCATGCCCCAGCTGCAGGCCATCCTCTCCCTGACGTTACATACTGGATGCTTTTCTCCCCAGTCCTGCCTGCACATCAGGCCCACCTCACCACACACAAAGACGTGGCACAGAAACTCCTGTGCGTCTGGAGCCCCTTTGGGAGCAGGGTCCCAGCTGGAGGTGGCTCCTCCAGCAGCGGCGGGGCCAGGGGCTCTCCCCACCCGCGGTGCTCCCCCCGTGCCGTGGTGCACAAGAGATGCTCCCAAATCCAGCCTCAGCCACGCTGGTCTACTCTAACAGCCATTTGTGGCCATGGTAGAGTAGGACACCCGTTAACGGATCTAAAAAAACCCTATCACCATAAATCACATTAATCTGTAACTTCTCACATGTGTTTAAGACAGGGCCCAGACCATCCCATCTATCTTCAAACTTTTTTCCTCTTCAAAATAAAATCTGACTTATTGTATTTTTTTTCCTGAAACACCATCATATAACACAGCACCAGAGTCCAAACACCAAACTGCCCCTTTTCTACCATGCGGGGTGCTCTTCTCTGCCATCTCACTTACGCTGTTTCTCGACTCCATTAGAAACACAGCCAGTAAAAATCTCCTGAAAACACTGTTCCCAGTTAAAGTGAGCCCTTATGAAACCAGTATCTCAGCCACTTGCTTAACGTATTTCTCCCTAGAAGAACTTACAGTGTTTCCTTGATGAACCCCCAAGCATAACAGTTTCCACAGTGATTACAGAAAAAGCAGCGGTGCCAGAAATAACATTGTTAGATGGAAAACATCCCCTGCACTCGCTCTCACACATGCACACACCCATCCCGCGCAAACGGGCTCACCGGCACCGGGAACAATTCCGCATGGTGACAGCCCAAGCACCAAGTAGCCACCCCAGTGCAAAGGCAAACAGAGATGGAAATTGAGTCAAAATATCACTTTTTAAGTAGGTGTCTTGGTGATGGCACACGGGCAGGTAACCTCTGCACACGGGCATGCAACAGCATACCCTTGAGTAGAGATATAATCCATGACCGTATTCCAAAAGCAGCTTCCCAAGTACAATATTCAAAATATTTTACCTAGCAAGGCGGGACAAAAATGACCACTCCAGATGGTTTGTCCTGCCTCGTGAAAGGCAATTTTAGTTCCGACACAGACCTAGTGCAAAAGCAGGGAAGAAAAGTACCAAGTATCGGAGCTTCTCTAAACCACCCCCCTCGACACTCACATTCATTCAGTTATTTGAGGTCTAAGGCATGCAAAGCTGCAGTTTCCATTCGCGTGAAACTGCGTGTGTATTTTCAGGACGTTCCCATGCTGCTCTTCCCCGCTCCGGGCGGCGGGCAGCCTGCTCTCTGCATGCCAGCAGACGGAGGCTGCGGGCAGCACCATCCCCACCGCTGCTGCGACTGGATGGACGCGGTATCTCTGACTTTCTCATTTATTTACCAAAATAGAGAGAAGGCTTTCAGCAAGCACCTTTCCAAAGCTATTTTCTGCAACAAGTGCCCTCACCAGCTTCAGACTCTTTACTTCTTGAGAGCTTATTGCTCTCAAGAAAAGAACAAAAAAACCTTTTTTTTTTTTTTTTTTAACTTAAACTTTCTGCTCACCACCAGGGCACCAGTTCCTGCCCTCTTCCCACAGCCCTCACAAGCATCTTCTCCGTTTTAGCCCTCTGTCCCTGTGTCAGAGTCCTCACCAGCCAATAGCCCTGTTTTGCCTGGGAGAAACTCAGCACACTTATCCATGTAAAAAAGGATGATGTTTATCACCTTGATTTGCATTAGAAATTACTAAAGTACATGACAAACCTATTATTCACTTAGGAAGCTGTAACTCAAATTAATTTAAGATGGCAAAAATGGGTTAAAAAAGAAAAAAAAAACCTAAACAGCAATGGCCAGCTTAGATTTTTTTGATAGGTTTTGTGCTTGACACAACTGACACATCTACAACCAGAAGCCTCCCAGGACAAGCTCGATACATCCCCGACTGCCAGTGAAGACTTAGCTCCAGTTCAGAAGAAATAAGATTTGAGGATTTCTGTTCTGTTCACACACTTCATTTCTGCTTTTACACCTGTTTACTTAAAAAAAATTAACCGCTGATTTAACATTTTGGCATACCATCTCCTATCTTCTCAATAATTCCTAATTCTGATTAATGCAAATATGAAGGCAAAGTATTTTCTAACTTTCGAACAAATCCCCACAGGTGGATGACAGATGAAAACACAAAAGCAGCAAACCATGTCTATGGCAATGAATTACAGGCAGAATCAAAAAGCAACTATATTCCATGGAGGCTATAAGGCAACCAACACCTCAATTGGGACTTTCCCTTAACTTCTTTAAAGACCTAAAACCTGCATAATGCATAATAAAACCAACACTGCAGGCTTTTTCTTCAGCAGAAAAACAGCACAGCGCTGCCTTAGGGTTATGAAAAAATTCTTCAGTTTGGCAGTAATGGTTTTAGCCTTCCTCGCTTTACTGTTTCTGAATGCAAACGGCGCCAATCAAAGCAGGTTTGCAAAAGCAGCAAGGGTTCGGTTTTAATAAACCCTCCTTGAATTAAAAAGGATTACCTTAGTAATGATACAAACCACGGCAGCAAACTCATTAGACAGTGAGTCATTACTGTAGGATGCTATCAGATGTGAAGATCCAGCCCGTACTGCTGGCAGGTCTTCTCGTACGGTGCGAGGAAGGTCTTAGGCGATTCTTGGATCTCTTTTACCCATTTCAGCAGTTTTTTGAGTGGCTGTTGGGGCATCAGTGCTAAAAAGCAATAGCTTCCCCAGCCTAGAGTGCTCCTGAACCGTAACGGTGAATCTTTACCATAATGTGTTTTCATAGTTATTTGTAGTCATTCACTGTAGCATGAAGCACTTAGAATATTATTTAAAATAGTATCAATTTACTTTTATTTAGCATTTTTCACACTGGTGGAAAAAACTCTGTGGTGTTTTACAAACTGCTGTGGAGGGAGTGTAGCAATGCTCTTGGGAGGGAGGGAGAATATTTTTAACCCCATTTTACAGAAGTGGGAACTGAGGCACGCACTTTTCCACAGAAGGATATTGGCCAGAAACATTTCTGAATTCTTGCAGGATAACTTCCAGCAGAGATCCTCACTTCCAGAAGAAATGTACACTTAATTCCAAACTACAGTGGTCACACTGTTGTGTCCCAGCCAATTTTCTCACGTAAACAGAGTGGTGAAATGGTGGGGAAGAGTGGTTTCTCTTCAGGTTTTGTTAATTTTAGCCTGAGAAAGTAATGAAGGAAATACCTGAGCACTATGGGCAAGTTTGCGGGAGGTAATTAAACACCCAGGTCGACTTCCCTTCCAACTCAGAAAAGCTTCACATTCTTCTGTAGATATCTACAACTCTATTTTTGCACTTGATTCTAGCCTGACCTTTCATTGCAGTGTTTTGTTCCAAAGTCAAACACTCCGCATCTTCAAAATGAAGGCATTTTTCTTTTAAACATGACCAAAACTTTATTTTCCTCTTTAAAACATGCAAAGACCCAACACATTTTCAGTGGGTTCAAATACACACAAGAACGCTTTGTCCTGCCCCTACCAGCCCTGACGTCCCCTGCAAAAGAAACGTCCCAGTTCAGAGCAGCAATCCAGCTAGGATGCCAAGAGACCTCAAATTTGAGTAAAGAAATCGCTTCGCTGTTTCCACTTGTACAAATAATACCTGCTGTCAACAGCTCTTCTAAGAAGAGCAACTCCAGAAACACCACGCAATGCTCATCCTCCCAGAGTATACATCCCCGTAAGGAACAGGCATTACCTCTCCATCCTTCCCTACGCCCAGCCAGCTCATCACCCTTAACTCGTTCCTCTGCAGCTGATATAAGCCAGCGTGGCTGTAGTGCCTCCAAGGGAGTTTATCAGATTTACACCCCTGTGGCAATAGGGTGGCAACTGCAAATTACCAGCCCGTTACCAAGTCACAGCTGACCCAGCCCAGCAGCTGCTCTTGTTTTACAGGTGGCAGGCGCCATCCCAGTGCTTTCTGAAACACGTGAACTTTATGAAACTTTTTAGTTTTAATTTCTATTCAACTCATTTTAGCCCCACCTTCAGTTTTTCTATAGCTTTAATTTACATTAGTAAATCTCCCCAGAAGGGAACAAACCCAAGAAAACTGAATAAAGGGCAGGAGGGAACACAGGAAACCCGTGGACAGCTATTTAGAGAGTCAGCGATGGCTCATGGAAAACTCTGAAACACATTCCTGTTAGTGACAAACCCACTGCTTTGGCCCCGGGTCACTTGCTGCATCCCTCGGGTCCTCACTGCCTCACCCTGAACAGCAGGGAATGGCGAGAGGCTTTCTGTCCGACACCTTTTCCTGGGCATTTCCCAGCAGCTTGGGGCAGGAGGAACCAGCCAAAAGTCCAGGGCCCAGGATGTTCCTCCTAAACCCCTTGAAAGCTTCTGGAAGCTCTCAGAGTTTCACAACCTATTTTGTGAACCCTATACCCTGTGACCTAAATAAGAACCACTCATGCATCTTCACCAGATGAAATGGCTGGAGACGGCGCCCCATCACTTCCAGCAGTGACGCAGACCTCTAAAGCATTCAACCCGCAACTTAACCTTACGACGTTACTTTTGGGGAGCACATGTCCAGTCACACACTTATCTAGTCAGCCTTTTACCCCAAGACCATACCCTACCCTAAGTTGGGAATGCAACCAGCCCTCAACACCCCTTGGGTCCCTTCGTCACCGCTGGCTCACGGTTCATTATGATATTGCCAACAGACAGGGCTATCGAGAATAATCATACACCTGAAGATGAAGAAGGCCAGTCCATGTATACCTGAGACTTAAATCTACTAGTAATTCCTATGAAAAGTGACAGTAGGTGGATATAAAATTAATGGTTGTGTCTGTTTTGTGCCTTTTGAGCTCTGCAAAGTAGTGAACTGCCCTTCAGGAGAGACCATCTAAGCAATGCAGAAGTTGGATTTCAATCTGGATGTAGGACTGTGGCAATAAAGACTTCAGGAAACTACTACACTTAAAACCAGGTTTGCTGGGAAAAGGGCCAGGCTCAATTTTATTGGATTCTCCGGAGGTTTCCTCTCTAAGCTGCACCACCAAATGAGGGCTCAGCAAACCTCTCCAGGTCTCCATGCATCTGAGAGCAACATTAGCAGAGAAACCCAAATCCTATGTCTGAATTCAGCTGGATCTAGCCAATTTTTGACACACCTTGCCTTCCTGCTTAAAATCTGTAGGTCTAATGGAGAAGCAGAGTAAAATAACTGAAACCCCAAAGCCTCCCAGTGCTACAAAGCTTGAATAACAGTTTAATGAGCAGGCGATCCTCCAAAGTCCAAGGAAAGAACAAGTGAAGGGCTGGATAAGTGGCCTGGAAAAGACAACTTAGGATCTGGAGACTGAGGAGCTGCTGAAACCGAAAACCTTGTTTGCACAAAAAAAAAAAAATCTTTATATCATCAACGTATAATAAAGTTTCCCACAATGCTGAAGATGCTCTACTCTGAGTTTGTACCAGCGGCTGACCCGCCTGCTCGCTCCTACAGCGATGCCCTACAAGTGCTTTGTGCCCATGCACGGGCTTCGAAGCGATGAGGAACAAGTAGTCCTTGCTTACAGCAAGTCCATTTTGGGAAGTTAGGAAAACTTGATCTCACTCAAGTTTTCCTGCTTAAAAGTTGCTGAGCAGTTTCCAGAAGGAAAGTGCCCCCAAACCGAAATTTCCGTGCAACTGAAAAAAAAAAAAAAAAAAAAAAAGGGTTACAAAAATACCATCTAGGTATATTTAAATGGGTTAGTTACTGTTCTTCTTGGGGAAAAGGCTTCTCTGAAGATTTCCACGCAGTAAACACTCAGGGACATCTGTGCTCATCTCATGCAGCTCTGCATGGCTGGTTTCCTCACCTTGCCCTGCTGCACGTGCGACCTTCTCAGAAAGCCCAGAAAAGTGGGCAGTAAGTGAAAACCAGCGCTGCACGAGCTATCACAGCCTGGACTTCCTAGGGAGGAGAGGCTGGGCTTGGTTCAGGGCTTTGCAAAGAAAATGAGGCAACGTAGAGGATAAGGAAGATTTATTGCACATTTACTTTCACCAAATGTTTTTTGAATGACTGAATAATCCCCTAGCCCCCTTAACACAGGCCCTCCCTGACACACAATGCGTCTTTTGATGCTCATTAAAAGGTTCACCTTATGCAGGCATGTAATTAGAGCTGGGCAGGATAAAAATCTCCATTCTGATTACTGCACTGATTATAGAGACTGAGATCCCAGCTGACTGTGCAAGGCCGGCCTGGGAAAGACCATTTTCTTGAACTGAAGTCGTGGCGCAGCGGGAGCACTAATCACAACTGTCCTCTTGCAAGGTGGTCTCAGCAGAGCCCAGGAGAGGGAGCACCAGTGAGAAACCGGCCCGGATTAACAGGCGAAAGGTGGGAAGAATTCAGCAAGTGTAACGCACAGAATGGAAAACAGAATAAATATTTCCCTGCATCCCAACTGGCCCTACTGACTGCAGTTCCCAGCAGAGCTATAAAGATCTACTAACAAGCAGCCTTTTTCAAGTCAGAGACAACGGTGTTGAATGTATATTTTAAATAAATTGCCTTCCTTTCCAGAGGGTTATTTTTTTTTTCCCCCTAAGTTTGCACCCCCTTGCCAAGAAACCAAATGCTTTAAAGCGCTTTAGAAACGGCGAGTCTGCTGAAACACTTTTTGCATTCAACATGTGCAGCCAAATGTAGCCAGAAGTTATGACGGCAGAGCTCCTCCGAGCACAGAGTCAGCAGGAACCTCGGCGATTAGGGGAGACGGAGGAAGCCGGAGGAAAGCCAGCTTTCCTAACGCAGAAGGAGCTACCCGACGTGGCCATGGGACTTTGCCAGTGACGTACGGCAAGGGAGTTCCCAGGAGCCCCTCATTAATGACCTGCCACCCAATCAACAGGATGGCCGCGGTGATTTCCCAGCCGGGATACACTTCCCTGCTCTCTCCGATTACTGCTAAACCACCCATGTCAGCAATGCCTTATCCCTGCAGCTCAGGAAAGGTTTCTCAACAGCGCTTTTGTTGTTAACTTCAGAATAAATATTATTTTCGAAACCGTTTCTCTGGGGACTCACCCCACCAGATCCCCTTCGTAGTCCCCCACATCCGATCACGCTCACACACGCTGCAAGCTACGCAAGCTGAACACTGAGCTATTCTATTGACGGCTGCCGTATATTTTTCAAGAGCAAACTCCAAACATTTCTGAGTCTGCTCGCCCCCCGGTCTGCTCTCTCCTCTGCCCCGGCTGTGAGCACATGCTTCTGCTCAGACGGGAAAACCAAACGAGCAGAGCCTGCGGTCCTGTCTCTGCTTTTTCTGCCACCTGGGCAGCCACTCATCAGGGCACCAAAAAAGAAAGAAATCTTGTAAGGGTCCGTTGTTAAGATGCTAAAAGCACAGTAGAGAAGCTGCAGCGGGATATAGAAATGTTTCTGAAATGGATGACGTCCGACACAGAGAAATTAGAAATGCCCGTTGTGGATTAGGATGAAAATGGTCAGTCACAGTGAAGAAATCCCCTTCCCTTCTGCTGCAGGAGCTTCCCCAGCAGAGGAGAGGGCTCCTCAAAGGCGGTTCTCAGGGGCTGCACCACACTTCTGCATCTCCCCAATGTGTCCCAGAGGACACAAAGCCCAGACCTGCTGCAAGCAGTTTGGTGGTAACACATTCATTAATTAATCAACCAGTAACTTCTGGAAGTTTTTTCTTTGATGCAGAGTTTACACAAGTCCTCTCCAGGTTTTCTTTTCCCTTCCCGTAAGAAGGGCTGCAGTGAAGCCCTCACCAGTCCAAGAAGCCCGACAGCAAGCCTTGGAGGCAGGCGGCTTTTCTTCTCAGAAGCAAGTCAGGACAGCACATATACAACCCCACCATGTCCTACACCAGTATCTCTGCATCCTCCGCTGAAGGATACTTCTCTAGGGATGAAAGAAATCATGTTTCCAGGATCCCTTCAGTTAGACCTGTCTGCTAAGAAGGGGAAGGCAGGAAAGGGATGGGGGCGATGAGACTCGCTGAATGGGCTTTGGAGTCTCTTGACACCTGTGAGCCAAGTGAGAACCACAACATCCCACCCACCCCCTCCCCGAATCCCACTTATTCTTACTAGGAAAACACACTCTGACGGCGTTGTGAACGTTTTCCTACAAGAATCAGAATGAGAAGTTCCTGAAGCACTGAGATTGTGAGAAAAACACGACAGTCCCCAACAAGCACAAACAGCTTCCTGGGGGACTGCTGAAGCCAAATAAAATAAGAGATGGGAGTTGCAACGACGAAGCTCTCAGGACATCCAGACAGCGAAGGTTAAAACTGGCTCTGCGCACTGACACTAATAATCTTTCAACACCAGGGAAACTAAAAGCCTGTAAGCTACAGGTTATCCGCTAGCAGCGGAGCAGGGTTTGGATTGTATTGCTCACACCATAAATCACCGTGTCAGCTGCCCCAGCCATTTCCACTCGCCAGACCGTAACTGGGTAAAAGTGCCAAGCGCTTTCGCGATGGTTGGCCCATTAGCTAAAGAACCAGGAGGGGCGAAAAAATAAACTAACGCACGGTGCCTTTTTCCAGAATACCAATCCTCACATTCTCATAGAGCGGCTCAGTGCGTGTCTGCATTTCTGATCACACCTCTGGGTGCATCAAAAGCATTATTAATTTCCATCGAGGAGGATTAAGAAGCTTAAATCGTTAGCGCTCATTTACTCAGACTTAATACATTTTTAAAGCTGCCTCATTTTATGCTGATGCGCAGGTGCTAATCAACGCTTAAAAGGGATAAACCACGGAAAGGGTCAGCCCCAGGTACAGGCCCTCCTTCTCCGCGTCCAGCAGGTTCAGCCTCCTCACCTGCCCGCAGAAGCCCGGCAGATATTTTGGACTCCGGGTTGGGAAAGTCAACTTGGTAGTAGCTCACGCAGGGATTTTACTCGCACAGCTTCTCGCTCGCATCACGTGTCGCCCAAGAACAACCCCTCCGCTCCCCACTTGCTTTCCTGTACAAGTGATAAGGAGGAAATCCGTCCCAGACAGACAGACAGACAGCTCACCCCTGCCACATGCTGCGGCCAGCGAAAGCCCGCAGCTCGCAGGACCTTAATGAGAAGCGGCCGGCAATTAAGAGTGGAGCTGCAGCTTGTGCCTGTGCCAGTGCAGGCACCCGGGCTGTCTGGCGGCGGGTCAAGAGCAACAACCCCTCCGTGTTTACAGCACACGGTAGCCCGACAGCCAGCAACCCCGGGTTACTCATGGCAGTGACCTCACCAGCGAGACATGCCCGTGTGTTACGAGTGCTCTTAATTACGCCTCATCGGCTGCTCTTCCCTCTCAGCGCGGACGGCGGCTGATAGAAGAAGAAATAAATAAATATCTCTGTCTATGAAAGCACCTCCCCGCCCCCAGCAGCCAGCGCCTGGAATGAAGCGATCAGATTTGTTACCTGCACATGCCCCCCGCACGGCAGCCGCGGCTCTCCCATGACTCTGCCCGGTGAGAGGTAGGGACCCTGGGACTCCAGGGGGATCTTCTGCCGGGCTGCAATAGAAAAGGTTAGTTTAAAGCTCCTTATTTGGGCAGTGATGTAAAGGGAAGTTGTTCAGGCAGCGCCACCCCCTTTTTCCATTCACTACACATTGTTTCCTGTTGTCAAGCAGCTGCTGTGGCTTTCGGCAGAGACAAGGGAATCCTTCAGCCCCCGGCTGACTCCGGGTGCTGCAGAAGGCGCTGCCGAGGCTGCCCGACCCCGGCTGCCCACGCACGGGGAGCAAAACTCATCCGGGCCGGACCGCGGGAGCGGGTGGGAGATGCTGCCCCCCTCCCCCGCCCCGCCCCTGCCAGCTCTTGCCATCACAAAAGCGGCTTCTTGCCTGCGGGAGCCGGTGCCGTCGGGGGGCGAGGGGGCCCGGCTGCCCCGGGGCTGGGGGCAGCCCCGGCCCGGCGGAGGGAGCGCGGTGCCGGCACGGCGCTGCCAGCGCCGCTCGCCCGCCCCGCCGCCCCCCTCCCCTCGCCACCCCTCCCTCCCTCCCTCGCCGCCTTCCTCCCCCACGTCCTCCTCCTCGTCCCCTCCCCATGGGTCCCGGCTCCCCCCCCTCGCTCGGCCGGGCGCTCCCCCACCGGCGCGGTGCATCGCGGCGGAGCCGGCGGCCGCGCCGCCCCCAGCGCCTCGCTCGGGCCGCAGCCGGCAGCGGAGGGGGGACGCGCACCGCCCCGGGGGGGGGGGGGCTGCCCCCGGGGGAGCCCGGATCCCCCGCTCCCGGCCCGCTGCCGCCGGGGCTCCCGGCGCAGGCAGCCCCCAGCCCACCGGCCCCCGGCGCGGAGCGGCGGCCGCGGAGCTGCCCCACAGCGCTCAGCACCGCCGCGGCCATGGCGGGAGTCGGGACTCTGCACCCCTTCAAACTGCCTGATTTATCCCCAAACGCACCCCGTATTATTGGGGGGAGGGGGCTTTTATTTTTTTCTTTTTCTGTCTTTTTTTTTTTTGTCTTTTTGTCTTTTTTTTTTGGTCTTTTTGTCTTTTTTGTCTTTCTTCCTTTTTCTGTCTTTTTTGTCTTTCTGTCTTTTTTGTCTTTCTGTCTTTTTTGTCTTTCTGTCTTTTTTGTCTTTCTGTCTTTTTTGTCTGTTTTTCTTGTCTTTCTGTTTTTTTTTTTGTTTTTTTTTTTTGTCTTTCTGTCTTTTTTTCTTTTTTTGGTCTTTTTTTTGGTCTTTGGGGGGGTGTCTTTTTTTGTCTTTTGGGGGTTTTTTTTGGTCTTTTTTGGGGGGGGTCGTCTTTTTTTTTTTTTTTGTCATCTTTTTTGTCTCTCTCTGTTTTTGTTTTTTTTTTTTAAAGTTATCACTGCCGTAACAAACTGAAAGCCTGAGCCCTTGCGCTAAAAGGGGGAGACAAAGTGCTCCTTCATACGGCTGCAGGCAAGGCAAAATGGTCAGGCAGGCGAGATCTCCGGAGCGCGTCCCTCTTCCACCTGGTGATGGCAAAAGGCCTCAAGTGGGGTTTGTCCTGGCTCCCACGCGGGATCCCGGCTCCCGCGGCCGAGGTCAGCTCAGAGGACAGAGCGAGGTAACCCCGGGTTTTCAGCCAGGCAGCTGGGAAGAAGCAGGCTGGGGCTTTTTAGAAGAAAGCAGAAGAGTAGCCTTGCATCCCAGGCTGTGTTTACATTTAAAATATATGTGCGTATTCAGCAAAATGTTTCGTGCTTCTTCTTTAGTCATTAGAAGTGCTACTGTAGATGATAGGGTTTTACTGGCAAAAATGAGAACTCTTGCCAAGATTACTTATTTTGCTCAGCTCATCAGTATTTGCTTGATAACTGATTGCCATTATATGGGGTACCTGGTAAAACGTTCTGTGGTGAAAGCAGCTATACCCCATAGCTGTGGGCACGGCCATCCTAGCAAAACTGCATCTCAGACCTCCGTTTCTAATGCAGGCTACACAAAAAAATCACTAGTTAAAAAGAAAAAAAAAAAACCCAACCCCCCCAAAAAAAACACTAAAAAAACCACTATTACCAAGCCTATGTTCCTATCTGATTCCAGACTTTATAAAGTCAGAGTTAAGCCATAAAAAAAAAAAAAAAGTCACCTAACGATGAAATAACGATGTGAAGTCTCTATGATGGAAAGATTTACACTGGCAGCCCAAAGAGAAACTTAGCAGGATGTGCTTTTTGGGGTGAACATCGACAGAGTTGTCACTTCTCTCAGAAAACAGCATGTTGCTTTTCAGGGGAATGAACGGTTGGAAACCTGCTGTCGAAACGCCAGTCTGGCCTGCCTCCAACCAGCCACAGAGCAAACTCTGGGAAAACTGCATCCCCCAAAATGCTTTTGGTGCTAAAACCAAGAAAACACCATGTCACACATGCACTTTCTATCAGCATATTATTTCCTCAACAGCCCAGTTTCACACCCAATTTCAGCTTCTCTCATTCCAGAGAGAAATGAGAATTAGAGCGTGATGTAAAAATGCTTCCTAGTTTTATTTGTTTAATTTTGCTCCCATGCTGCTATGGTCTCCCCCCTCTCCCTCAGCCTGAGTCACTTTGGTGTAAGCAGGTGCAGTTGCTTAAGGTCTTTCAGGAATTGTACGGATGCAGTCAGACACTGGATACGCTAACGGGCCCACAAGGACTCCCAACCAGCGTGTGCGGAGCGGCCTCTGCCCTCCTGAACCTCACTTGACAAACACGGACATTGGGTGTGTTTCCCCCTGGAGCGAGCTTTCACATCGGGCTGGCTGCAATTCCAGGGCGCTGGGGTTGCAGCCCCAGCTGCGCATCAGTTTGCTCCAGGCCACGGAGAGCGTATCGCATCCGGAGCTCTGCACGGACCGACTCGGATGAGCCAAGAGCAGTAAAAGCATGTTTGTCACTTAAAGGCCAGCTAATGCAAGCTGGACTGAGCAGGGGGACTGTGGCAATAGAAGGGACTGGATATGGCAAGGCATCCACTTTCTTCATCAAATTCGACTTGAGTATTTGGATGGACAGGTAATAAATGAAATACAGCTCACAGAAGCACGGACAGAAATGCAAGGACCCCTAATCAGAAGCAAAAGCAGTGTCTCATTTACTCCATGCCACAGTGGGGAAAAATCAGTGGTATCTCGGTTATCGTGCAAGCGTGTCAGATGCCAGCAGCAGCCTCACGATGGTTATGATTTTACTAGGCCAGACAGACAGATCATCTCCTCCTGACGCATCTACGATCTTCTTTCCTTTCTTTGCACACGGGGATGAACTGCAAACTAGCTGTGAGAAGCACTTATTAAAATATCACCGTCCAGTCTGAAAGGGCGAGGGCACCCAGTGTGCCCTTGAGAGGCTTCAGCACCTCTGCCATGATAAACTCTCTCTCCTTGGAAGACACAGCCCCAGGAATTCATGAAAATAGTAGCAAGGTGCTAATGTTGCTTTTAAAGTGCACCACACAGCACCAAACACAGGCACATTTAAGATTTTCATCAACAAAAATGCTATGGATTTTTTTTATGTATTTTTCAGCAGCATCCTTGACTCTGCCCGTCACACCAATGCGCAAACACTCTCTTCCCAGTTATGGAGGTTGATCTCTGTGCTCCAACCCAAAAAGGTCAAGGTATTTTTCCCCTGAACGGTACAAACACGGCCATTCAAGGCAATCAACACAAAGGTGTTTGCCCGGTGCCGGTGGCTTTTCTTAGGTGGAAAATTGCGGTTTTGCTTAAATAGGAAAACAAAGGGCCAGGTTCCCCTGAGGCTCCTCTTCCCACTGCAGGGTCAGGAACAGACGGGGTTAAGTTCAGGCCACAGCGGTCAGTTTTGTGGAAATCCTTTGTCAGAAACGAGCATTTAGTCAGGAAAGGGACTGCCCTCAGGTCGAGGATGGTTAAAACAACCACATCTCCCTCCCCGTTTAAAGGTCAGACTCTTTTCCTCCCCTCGGTGTTTAGGTTGGTTACGATGCCTCCCCATCCTTCGCCCACCCCATTCACCTCAGCGTGGCCCAGGGTGTGCAAAACTTACCCGCTGCTTGAAAAGGCCTCTTTGAAACCATTCCCACCTCTTTTTTTTTGGAGCTCTATTCGTTTTTCCACCACCCCTGCTGCTGTGCAGGAGTTCCCAGCACCGTGCTCCTCTTTGGAGCACCCTCCAGTGCTCTGCATGCTTCCAGCTGGTCCCCAACTCATCCCTCTCTTCCCTGCTGCTAAAATGCATTAACAGAAGCCGAAAGCACGGTCAGGACTTTCGGCTTTTCCATATACACGACTGCTAGAGCTGCCGTTTGAGTAACCGCGTGGGAAAGGAGGTTACCCCGAAAGAACCCCTTCGCTACAGCCTGGGAATCGGGGATTTTCACACCAGTTCTCCCACTGGTTTGCTATACAACTATCAACAAGTCACTTCACCTTTCTGTGTCAAAGCCTTCACATCTGGGAAAACTGGCTGGGGACTTAGAAATGCTGTTGCGTGTTTTGTCTTTTTTTTAAAGCCCCTATGCCCAAGTACGAGCAGTCACACTCCTGATTGAAGAGGGGACAGGGAATAACGGTTTTCATGTCATCCTTCCCCTTGGGAAAGCTGGAGCAGCAGAAACCTGTGAATCAAACGTATTTCAGACATATTTAACAACCTTTTACAACCTGAACTGTAAATCCCTAGAAGTGAAACGAGATCCTCAGAAGTTTTAGGCACAGTCAGCGCCACCGACAAGCCCTGAGCTCCCCCTGCTTTTGGAAATGCCACCAGGCACCTTTCCTGAGGTGTGTTTATTTTGAACAGTCTGACCCCAGAAGCCCACATCCCTTCTCAGCCACCACGGCAGCAGCCCCGAGCTTCATGCCCACTGAAGGGCAGTGCCTGTTCGCTGCCTGGGAGCCTTGGTCCCCCCGCGGGGGCTCAGCTCTCCCCAGCTCCCCTCGGTCCGGGACCTCAGGCACCACAGGAGCTTTGCGTCTCACTTTCCACATCTGCAAAATGGGAATAACAGCGTTCCTTAACTCAAAAGGTCCCTGTGCTCGTTAAACATTTCAAAAGCATGCGGGAGAATCTTCAATTATCCAAAAAATCACTGCAAAGTTTCATTATTATTCCAACACTTACATTAAAGACACATGTCCTGGTAAGTAGCAGGCATGAGAAATCATTATGCTAATTTTAGACAGAGCATCTGCTCAATGTTAAATCCGAAACTTTGTCTCGAAGAAATAATTTGAATTATTTTTCTTCAGAATTGACATTTGTCAAACAATATGTTGTGAATAGAAATTGCAGCCAACTATGAGTAATCCAAGCGAGCACACGTATTCTGCCACGGCAAAAAGCGCTCGGGGAGAGAGGTTGCTGCATTTTGGCATGGTAGGAATTAATCGGTAAAATAGCCAGGCTGACGTGCTTCCCCCCTCAGAGCCGTCCCTGCCAGCTTCTGCCGGTGGCACAGACCCTCGCCTCGGGGTCTGCGTTCTCCGTCCGCTGTGCCCCTTCCTTCTACCTTCACTCCTGGCAGCCGGGGATCACCCAGCCTGCCAGCTCCCTGCCCGCCTCCGGGTGCTGCTCAGCATCTCCCAGGGAGAGGGTCCGTCAGAAACTGGGGACTGCTCCCTTCAGCCATATGTGTACCTATAGAGACCAAATGGCCTTGAGCAACGCTTACTGCACCGCTGGAATAAACTACATACGTGTCTACGAACACCATTGTACTCTGTTTTTATTTTTTTGCACAAGCATCTGCGCAGCTTCCCACTCACCTAACCCAGTTTGCAAAGTCCCTGGGGACAGGAGATAGCATCTTCAGAGCTATCAGCCTGGACACTCTCAGTTGCCAGCCCTGTTTGCACTGAGGGAAGGGCCACTGCTACCTTCCAGTGTGTTTTTTTCCCTGCCCTTCTCTTTTTCTGTACAACCTTCCTATTAATTTTAGACCAGTCGTTTCCAGCGTGCCTGGGGAGCCCTGAGGATCCGGAGGCAGCTTCTAAGGGTTTTGTGAGTTGTAACTAAGAAAAGCGAATCCAGCGCCTAGAAGCTTAAATTTGCTATGCAAATGAATGCATCCCACTGTAAAAATGTAAGATTTACAAATAAAAAAAAAGGTTGGAAGCCACTGACATAAACCAATATACGGTAAACACCCCAATAACCACATCAACGCACGTGAAACAAGGTATTACAGAGTAGGTTCGCATCTAGCAGAATGGGTGTCTATACATAATGAGTGTCAATTTAAAAATTAAATAAGCATTTTTACCATATATTTTGAATTACACTGTATACACAGGAGTCATCTCTCCCTAAAAATAGTGCAAAAATAAAAGTTCCATTTTGCTTTTAAGAAGTTAAACAAATTGCCATCGTAGTGTCTACTGGATAAGGTCTTTGGAATTCTACCTAGCAGGGCTCCTAAGTCCCATTAGAAATTCCTCATCTCGAATATCCTAAATGCTTGTTTGTAAAATCAGCCACCAATCCCTGAGCCATCTCCTTTTTGGCAGTACCATATGTACATAGTCCACAAGTATTTGTCAGCCTTTTAGACAAAAGATGCCATAGAAATAGCCATTATTTAAAAATTCAGTCATGCTGCCTAAAACCCGTTTCTTGTTAATTTTGACCCTGACAACACTTTTCAAGTCATCACAATCATTCTGACTGCGAAGTTACCAACTGTCCCATGCAAATATCCTGCTTAGATTCATTTTACCTTAAACACGGCACGGCAAAGGATGAGTTCCCACGCAGGGAGAAGGCTGTGCCCGTAATGTCCCAGGCCTCCAGCAGGCAGGGAGTAAAAGCCATGTACGGCGACCAGTGGTGAGATGGGGCACCAAACAGGAAACCAAGCAAAAGAAATTAATAACTAACAAAAGTATAAATAAAATACTCAAAGGGTGGGGGAGGTAACAGAGAAAAAAAAATAACACACGCCCTGGAGAAAGCCTGTGCATAAAAGGAAACATAGGGCTTGACCTTCCACCAGTGTTGATCCCTTCACTCCCACTTTACTCCAGTGCAAGTGAGAATCAAGTAACGCACAAAACTTTTTTGCTCCATCCTCCCTCATCACGTGTCTCGCTGCCTGGTCACACCAAACCATTGACCACCAGGAGCAGAGAGTGGTCCAGCCAAGGCAGCCTGATCCGGGAGGTCCGTGCCCTTTGGGAAAAACAGCACGGTATGGCCCCGAGCTGCTCCAGCGAGCAAAGCCAAGCCGGTGCCACTCGGGCTGTTCAAGCGCATGGGAAGCGTGTGCTTTGCTGCGCGAGCCTGCGTTATTTGAATGCCATGGTCAGACAGCACGACAGGCTTTGTGTTTTCGGATGAGCTCCAGGTTTTAAGTCGCACGTCCCAACCCACTGATGGTCAGATGCGGATACTCCACTTGCAGTTTCCACGCCTTGGTGTCTCTCAGCACATCACCAGTGTGCTGCATATCCCCTGCAGTGGTGTCATTACAGCCAGGATTAACCCAAATGCTGCCATCACTTGTGTTTTAGAGGAAAACCCCATGCAAAGCAGTAGCTGGCTGCTCCTTCCACCCCTCCAGGGCAGCATCCCACTGTAGCTGCCGCCGCGGGCAGCGTGACCCATCTTGGACCTTTGGCACTTGCTCACACACTGCTCCCGTAGCCGTCCGCGCTCAGGTTACCCTGCTCAGCCCAATTTACGTCTCCGGCACGCGAGCAAGGCGGGAAGCCGGGGCACTGCCCAGTGAGGCTGAGGGGCTCTCAGTTCCATTACAGGATTTTTTCATTTGCTGCAGCTGAACTGGCAGGTTCATTTACTATTTTTTAAAATTTCCCTTGGGCACCCAGACCTTTAGATGGGTGCTCTTTCAATATCATTAGTATGTACACAGATAAACAGAAAAGTTTTCCTAACAATTTGCCCATTCAAATCAATGGAGTAATCCTGAGGTTGAGTTTGGCCCCAGATTCTCAGTGGTGTTTAAACAGGACAGTTTATGCTGTGCATGGCCATGGACTTGCCCATGAAAAAGTAAAATAACGAATGACACAAGAAACATTGAATAATACATCCCCATCAGAGAAAAATTAGATTAATCCTGAAGTGCAGTCTTAAATGGGGCTACCTCATGACACAGACGAGTACAAGGCCTGGATAGAGATGGACAATGACAGTCCTTATTTTCTTCTGGAGACAAAACAGTCATGCATTCCCTAAAACTGCCTCCTCTGCTAGGAACTAAGGATAAACAAACAACTTTTAATACGGCTTTTCCAAATCCAGTATATTGAGCAGCAATTAGAAACTCTTAAAACTTTTAAGGCGGTAACATCAGCAGTATGTGTTTGGACTGAAACCCACAAATACCCATATACTGTGAAGCCAGGTAAAAACACATCCGTGAACTTTCTTGGAAGAATTATTTCCCATGACAAGAGCTCTACCAGAAGCTTCTGCTGCTCTTTGCATTAATTGCATTACCTCATTTCTGCTTCTCGCTAAAGAAACTTGCAACATTTTGTCAGCTCACATTCTCTCTTTCAAGTCAGAATTAGCAAAAGAAAACCAAAATAGTTTTATTAGTGGACTGTGTCCTTTTAACAAACTTCAATAATAAAACATCATAAGTTTTGCATCTGCGGCGAAACGCAACAGGACCTGCGGGGGGTGTGTGCATTTGGCCACTAACAGACAGCATCTTTTGATGGAGGCTCAAGGGAAAGCAGGCAGCAGCCTAACAACACCGAAAAAGGAAAAAAAAAGCATCATTCAGGCAACAACCATAACTTTATAGTTAAGAGTCAGTTGAGTTTTTTTGCATTTGTAAAGCAGGGATTTCAGTTCTTTGATGTATAAGAAAATGCACACAGCACAGCTTCTCCAAATTTACAGCATTTGTTCTGGAAGTGTGGAAATATGCATCCACTGAACAATAATGTTAGAACTGGCACAAAACTAGTTTCTGCAGTAATCTTGTCTTTGTCCTAAGTGACCTCACAGCACAGCAACATAGGGTCTGAAATACTTTGTGCAAAGTTAAATTTCAGTAAAATCTTAAATGTAGACTACACTAGGAAAAATATAATTAAGCTAAGTTATGAATGACTCTTGTACCTAATCGATATGCTCACCGACGTTACATCGGCCACTTAATACATCTCTGAAGCTGTTATGAGATAAGAAATAACAAATCCTTTATTTACCATGGCCATGCATTCACCGGTGGCTGAAAGGAATGGGCAGGGGCAGCAGAGTATGGCAGCAGTTCTCATTGCTCACTTGCCACTGCTGGTTAAAAACTTCGTGGCTACTTGGTAGTTTGAGCATTGGGGACTTCAAGGCTCCCAGCAGCCTTGCCTCTTTGTTTGGCATCTTTGTGTGCTGCTGCATAGCATAAAGGAAGCTTTTAAAATACAGAGAAAAAGGGAGCTGGGGGTTTTAACCCTGCACACCTTTTCCCAATCTGCTATTTTTGGCAGCACGGGCCTCTAAGCTATTGCTAGTAAAAATATATTAATGTCTCTCTTCTGCAGCATGCTTCCTGGCTGGAATTTATCTCACCCAACTTCAGATTTCTACAAAGTAAATACCTCCACACCTCCTTTTATGGAGGAAGTCCTAGAGTTTATTCACTTCACTGCAAGATACACATCTAAAGTAGTAGGTGAATCATGCCCTGGAACATTTTTTTCTCTCTACTGAGCATAAAGGGAGAGTGGATGACTTCTCAACTGGAGAGAGATGAGAAGAGTCCCAACCCTGCTGCTTGCACTGCCCCGAAACTCCAGTAGCGTGCTCTTAAAAGGATGTGCATATGTGAGTGCATGAGTGTGCATTATTTTACACTTCAAACCACTAGAAATGTCACCTGACTACCCTCACTGTGGTTATTATGTATTATTCATACATTCTATTGTATATCATTCATTAACGAATGCCATGCAAAAAAAATGTACATTTTAAATAAGGAAATTCATCAAAAAGACCCCTCCAAATAAGATGTAGCAACTTAGAACTTATGAACTTAGAAAATTAAGACTTCAGGTCACATACAAGAATAAATTCAAATAAACACATGTGAAATGAAGGTATCAAAAAACCCCTAACACTCTCAACCAATGCATTACAGGAAATCATAAAATCACCACTGCAGTGTTTGTGGTTCCAGAACCTGAGCTGCCATTCTTGGTCAAACCAAGGTCTGTCCATTCCTGTAGCCGTTCTCCAGAGGTGGCCAGAAGGTACGTGGCTGTACCATCAAACTGCACCCAAGAAGATACAGCAAGGGAAGACAAGGACAGGTCTTCTCCACTGGTTGATCGAACGTCAACAGCATCATGCTGAAAACCCAGAACTGCAAACAGTTTGCACAAACAGGGGAAAATAGCTGCAAAGTGCTTCGTCCACTTGGAAGTCTATGTGCAGCCAGTAATTAGTCGACATGTCCCTGCGTGGCCAAGTAAGCTTTTGCAACAGCCAAGACCGTGTCTGTGTATGTGACTACAACCTAAGTGGGGCTGGAGCATCTTCAGGTGAAGCCCAACCTCCAGTAAGCCCCTTCAAGTAGTGCATGGGCTACTCTGGCACTCAGGGATGGATCCAACCCATCTGTGGATGGCTGCTCCTCCCAGCGCAGCACCAGCGAACGGGCAGGACATTTCCAATGCAGACAAGAGTTGGCTAACGTCCTTCCAAACTTAGTTTTGACAACTTGAAAGTAAACAGTCCGCAGGCAAGATCTCAGCTCTCTGAATGCAACTGTTTACTGGGGTTTTTTTAGGCTGACTATCCTGTAAACATGGGCACACATCTTGTTAAGGACTAAGGGAGTTTTCGTAACCATCAGGACAGTCCCGGAGAAACTTACTGTGCATGAAAAGATTTTTTTCTCTGATTTTTATTTTTCCTGCTGTCCTATATTCTCTTTCCTGCATTCAGGGTCACACAAGCAACTGAAAGAGTAGGAATTGGCCATAGAGATGATCTGGGGATTTATTCCTGAAAAAGAACATGGCAACGGTCTAGGAAACGACAACACAGATTTCTGGGAATCCAGAGAGCAGCACTGAAACTCCAGAAAACTGAAACGCAGCCTTCAGCGTGGGGATTACCTGGACTTCTAACCAAGCAGTACACACCGTCCTGCAAGCCACCACCCCCAGGGCAAAGGCAACACCTAAACGCAGGTGCTGCTCTGCCGTCAGAGTCTCCTGCTTGTGCTGGTTTTGGCTGGGATAGAGTGCATTTTCTTTGTAGAAGCTAGTACGAGGCTATGTTTTGGATTTGTGCTGACAACAGCATTGATAACACAGGGATGCTTTAGTTGTTGCTGAGCAGTGCTCACACAGCGTCAAGGCCTTTTCTGCTCCTCACCCCACCCCACCAGCAAGCAGGCTGGGGGGGTACAAGGAGTTGGGAGGGGACACAGCTGGGACAACTGACCCCAACTGACCACAGGGATATCCCACACCATACGGCGTCACGCTCAGCATATAAAGCTGGGGGAAGAAGAAGGAAGGGGGGGACGTTCGGAGTGATGGCGTTTGTCTTCCCAAGTCACCATTACGTGTGATGGAGCCCTGCTTTCCTGGGGATGGCTGAGCACCCGCCTGCCGATGGGAAGCAGGGAATGAATTCCTTGCTTTGCTTTGCTTGCACACACGGCTTTTGCTTTACCTATTAAACTGTCTTTATCTCAACCCACGAGTTTTCTCATCTTTACTCTTCCGATTCTCTCCCCCATCCCACTGGAGGGGAGTGAGCGAGCGGCTGCGTGGGGCTTAGTTGCTGGCTGGGGTTAAACCACAACACTGCTCAGAGCAGATTCTGTGAGAGGAAGATGGGGAAAGTTCACACAGGTTTATATCTGTAGTAGGGATGCTGGCAGACAGGTTTTCTTTGTGTGTGTGCGTGCACAGATGTCTTATTTCAGAGATTTGCCTGCTCTGCCTCAAGGATGCAATGAAAATCTTTCACATTTTTTAACGTGAAAAATGAAATCAGGAGGAAGACCCTCTCACTTGGCTTGAATTAATTAGCTGTTTAAAGAGTTCAGCTACAATGAGGGAAGCACAGATGAGATTCGATTTTCTCCACCCAGGTGAGTATCCTAATAACCTGTCAGGTTTGAGGTGGATCATAACCCTCTCCACATGGGGAACTGGATATATATTACATAAACAATTATTCATTGGGGAAAAAAAAAATTGACTGGGGTTTTCCATGTATCAAAACAACCAGCAAGAACAAGGGTGTCCCACACGTGGGACCCACCTAAGTCTGCTTCTGCTGGGGACTTCCCAGGAGCCTCTGTCATGGATTTCTTTCCAGATCTGAGAGAATCATGGTCAGAGCTGGGCTATTCCCGCACAAAGTTTCTGTTTGTGTGAATCCCAATTTTCCTGCTCTCTGGTGCTCAGGAGAGCACAGCCACGTTTCTCCTCTGTGCCTGTGAACATGTGTTGTCCAGCTTGGGGACAGGCAAGCCGCACGGATCCTCACCCCTGCAGCACACAGTGCCCTGTCCTACATTTTCTCTGCATAAAAATGCAAACTTTCAAAACTGCGATTATTTTAAAAATAATTTTTGTTTTACAACTACTTTAAGTTCATTCTTCAGTGTAACATTATGCCAAGGGTATAACATTACCAACAGATTATCTTTGGTTATTTTATTGAGCAGAGAAAGAGGTAGCCCTCTCTCTTTGCCTCTAGATTGCCTCTTCTGTCACATGAGGTAAGAAGGACAAATCGTGATGCTTTTTTTTTTAGTTTAGACTTCTTTTTTTTTATGAAGTGGAAAGAGAGAAAAGCATTTTCTGCATCTGAGCTCCCGTGCCCTGAGCAAAACCAGAGCCAATCTTGGGCCTCACAGCGCCTGGGTGATACTTCAACAATTTGCTATTACACCAGCTTTTGTGAACTTAGGGCGCGCGTATCCGTGCACATCCTGCTCATTTGGGAGGATGAAGCTTTTAAAACTCGTCTGCTCACGCTTGTTAAGTTTCCCATTATAACTCCCCAAAACAACGTTATGCAATCTGAAAAAGTTGCTCCAGTCCCCTTCTGCAGCCCCTTAGAGACCCCAACCAAGGCAAAAATCACAAAGCCTAAATGTAAAATCAATGCTTCGAACTAAAGGGGTCCGGAGAAGAAACATAGAGAGGCAGCGCTGCCTGAAAAGGCATGTTTGAGCTGTCAAGTGCATATGGTGGCCAAATAAAAGGGTATATTTCTATGAGCACATTTCTGAAGCTCTTGATGATTTATTTCTAGATGCAGAGAGACAGGACAGGCACACAGTGAATTTCAAGGCAGAAAAGGGTTTTTGTAAATCAGGTTGTCATTTTTCCTGTCTTCTAAAAAGAACCCCAGAGAGGTAAATTTAAACAGCGAGGTATGTTTCCCACTCTCTCAATTTTCTTCTCTCCCTCATGGTTACATGGCAGAAGTTGTGTTATTGCTTACCTCCAAGGCAGGAAAATAGAAAAGGACTTCTGCTGGAGATCAGCCAATGCTCTATGCTGGGTATCAGCAGAAGATGGAGAAAATCTTTGAGCTTTAGGTGATGTCCAGATGTTTTTGCATCTGCTTTCGCATCTTTGACTGCCTTTGGCATCTGACGTGGTGCGCACATTCAGGAAAGCAATCCGGATGTGCCATGCTCCAAGCTGCTTAGCCTTGAGGATGCCTAAGCTTGAGTAGAGGCCATGTAGCACCTAAAATATCCCTGGGTGCTCACATTCAGGCACCCACACATGCTCAGAAACGCCACAAGCTTTGGAGCTGGACACTTTGCTCATACGTAATCTATGTCTTGATCCAAAGGGAAGGCATCTGCTCGAACACCACCCACTAGGCATGGGCAGCCCCCAAATTCAGCATGAAGCACAAAAGCTGCTGTCTGATACAGATATGAGAGGTGATGTATGAGAACTGCTGATGGGCAGTCACCTCCTTCCCAGAATAAGTTTTATGATGTTATCTAGAGGTTTGCCGTTTTCCTTAGACACCTGATCCTGCTCTCCTCAACTCCCACAAGGAAAGGTGGGAGACATCACCTTTTGGTGGAGGCTGCCATGCAAGGTTGTGCCAGAACATGACCATGACCATCTTGGCCACTTCTGTGGGCTATATTAGCTTATGCAATAAAAATCTCACCTGCACATCCACAAAGGAGAACAGAGAGTCCATGGCAGGCGGGGGAACCAAATAACACCCTGCCCAGCTACTCCCAGGTCCATCCCAGGAGCCATCAGCCCATCCCAGGCCCATCTCCACAAGCCCATAGGAGCACAAGGCACAATGGCAGGTGGAGACCCAAATTATGGGCTCAGAGGAAGGGACACCCTGCCTGGCTCCCCCCAGGGTTGTCCCAGGAGAGCCACAGCTCCAGGGTACAGTTGTGAAACCCATTGAGATGAGTCAACTGAAGGTCCTTCGGGACCGAGGGGGTGTGGGACACATAGGATGCAGAGGAAGGGCATTTGGGGATTGCACAAGACTTACAATAGGGTGTTTAGGGAAGGAACCACAGCTGGGAAAGGGAGGGATCAAGATGGTTTTGGGAGAAACATATGTGGCAAAACAGAGGGATAAGGAGATAAAAAGAGCCATCCCTGTGTAAACAGTGCTGGTCAGTACGCTTGTCCAGCCATGCCCTGTACATGATGAGTGCAGTCTGTCCTATCTTCTATTAAACTTCAGTTCTAACTACTTTCCTGGGTGAGAGACTCTGTTCTGCGTGCCTGTGTGTATGGGGTCCGAGTGCAGCAGCTGGACTGGGACCAGGGGCTGGTGTGTGATCACTAGCAAACACCAAGCCGGACTAGTTGGAAAAGTAGGTGAAGGTCCTGGGAGCCAGTGGGTTGCATGTCTCTCTACAGGTAAGACCACAGGAAAAATTGGCTACCAGAGGGACTAGGGTGTCCTGGCCAGCGGCTGGGGAGGGGTGTGTGGAGATGCTGGTGTGTGAGTGGGTCAGTACCAGCAACTGGAGCTGCTGCAGCTGAGGCTGCAGTGGTGCACAGGACTGTGGTCAACTGCAACACCTAAGCATGGGGGTTTCTTTGGTACAGTGTGCGTTTAGAATGGCAAAACTGTTTTGGTACCTGTGTGTCACCCATTACAACCAACAGCCCTGAGAAAGCAACACAAAAGTAACATTCTTGGTCATCCATTCAGGAGATCTGAAACCATAACCTCCTCCAGAAAGCTGTATTCTGCCACCAGCTCAGCAGTGCTAAGCTTCCTTCCCTGACTCTGTTTAGATGTTTAAAAGACTAGCTTGGAAATTTTTCTTATAGATATTATTTTACAGTTTCAATTCAGCAGAGAAAGCTCCTAAAATTTTCCTTCAAGGGCTTAAATCTAAGTAATTACAGGCTACAGTCACACCGTATATGCTGGCTGGTAAAGCATTCTTCACTGCCAGAAAAGCAGGTCAATTATAAGCAATGAACCACATTACCAGGAGAGAAAGCTGGTTTGAATTCTCGTCAATTAGTGCTAAAACTGTCTTGGAAGAGAAAGGTAAATTGAGCTAATAGAGCTATGCAGCGAGACCTACAGATCTCAGCATCGAGCACAGACAGCAAAGGCTTAATTTCTGAGATGGCAGAAATTAATGATGTTTTGGCATAAAATCAACTTCAAACCTGCAGGGTGAAGTTAGCGAGGTTCCCATCCTGTCTCTTCTCACCTCCAACTTAGGGTCTTGATTAAAAAAACATGCCTACTTAGGGAGGGTGCTGAAACACATAATTAACTTTAAGGATGTTCTTACATACTTTCCCAGACCGAGGCTCACGACAAAGTGTAAAGAGCTGCAGTGTGTAAGGGCTTGCTGGACTCCTGCCATTCCCATGACTGCCACAGCCAGGGAGGAAGAGGAGGAGAAGCAAGCATGAAGCAGGCTTCCTCGGGTGCTCCTTGCAGAGGGCTGGCTCTCAAATAGCCCAGAGACCTGGGACAAGTAGCTTGAGTCAGGGGGATTGTAGGAATCCTCCACCACCACCCCCGTTTTGAGCGTGGATTATTGGAAGTAACACAAGCTTCAGGGAAAAGGCTGGAAAGAGATCATTAGCTTGAAAATTTTCTTTTCTCCAGCTGGTAAATCTGCACATCACCTCCCAGAGGCCACGTCTGTAGAAAGGGAGAGCCAGGCACCTCCCAGGTCTCTGTTCACTACCGCTGGTGCAAGGCACATAAAGGTGAATTGCCCTTTCAGGGTTTATCGTCCAAGACGGCAGCAACCAGTGGGATGCAGCAGCACAGCCAAGCCCAGAGGGATGACAGAGAGGGGAAATCGAGTAGGCAGTTCCCATGTCCCTCCCAGGACGTGGAGGGAAAGCAGCAGACGGAAAGCTGAAACTTTACTGCCCCAGATTGCCTCCTGCAAGCCGGGAAGGGGCTGTAGCTCCAGCGCTCCTCACGCCCTGTCCCATGTCACAGCAAGAGCACAAGAAGCAGACACGTGGGGCCCAGCTCTCAAGAGGCTATGCACCAGGGGCAGGGTCACTGGACTATTATTTTTAATTGACTTGCTCCTGTGTGCCCAGGTTTGAGGGGAACATCCTTCATAGGCACATTAACACAACATGGCTGAGGTGGGAAGGGACTTCTGGAGATTATCTGGTCCAAACCCTGCTCAAGCAGGACCACCTACAGCAGGCTGCCCAGGACTCTTATCTGACACTGAAGTGCCCCGGGGCTTCCCTGCCCCAGAGCTTGCTGGTACTGGGCAAGTCTGAGCATCATGAAGTGCCTGGCATGGGCATGGAGAACCTGGTCCTAGGCATCCACCTCTGTAATACGATATACATCACACCATGTTCACCATGTGAGTGCCGCCATGCCCTCGCAAATCTTCATCCTTTCGCTGCTGGAGCCAGGAGAGGCTGGTGTGGGCCAGACCAAGGAAAGCTTGAGATTAGAGGCAAGAAGAATATGTTGGGTCCACTATATCCCAAGGCTGTCCCACAAACAACCACCACCATATGAGAAGGTGCTATGGGGGCGCTAGGTCCCGGGAAGTGCCAGCAGGCAGAGATGCAGGCAGCGTGGCCATGGTCTGCCTGCAGCATCACCACATCATGCCTCTGCCTTCCCTCGAAACAAAGCTCCTCTCCTTACGCAGTGCAGGATGGGTCCCAGCCATGCACAGCCTCATCAAGCATGAAACATTAATGCCCACCAGATCATGAACTGACACGACAGAAACCATCAGCAGGTCACCGCACATCGCCACATGGATTTAGAGTGACATAAAGCTGATTAAGAAAGAAAGGAATGAAGGAGTAAAGCTTTGCCTGGACACAAAGTGCAGATAGAGGACACCCATTTTGTTAGACAAGGTTCATCCCATTTTCCTTCTCCATGGGTTTTGCTTGGGTTAGCTCTAGCACAAAGTGGGGATTGTGAAAGCCCAGGAATACTCTGAGGTTGCTGGCAGCCAGTTTTATTGGCCTGCTCGCTCCTCCAGCTTTTCTTAAAAAGCTGAAAAGCAAAACAACTGCAGTTCAGACACACAGCGATCCACCGAGCCCCACGTTCGGCTGTTTACAGGCAAACCACTACAGAAACACCCCGCATTGCTGGAAGACTAGACACCTTTTTTTTCACTCTGCTAAATGGTACGGTGACCTTAAACAGCACGAGCGCTCTCAGAAGTGCCTCAGCTGACCTGCTGCTTATCTGAGCAGCTCCTTAATCTTCTGGTCAGTGCTGCAGGACCTGCCCCTGGTCCTCGCAGCTCTGCAGACATCTCCCCCAGTCATAGGCGCCAGCACTTCAAAGCAGGTGCAAATCAGAACATAACAGTGAGCATAAAAGGAAAAAAAAAATGCTTCCTTGCTAGGCAGGCAGTGTTTGACTTGCACATGTAAGACTATTTCTTAAGCAGCCTTGCTTTTTTGTACCTCTCACGGAACGGATCTATGCCTGGTTTTATTAATAATAGACATGTCTGTCTCTTTTTTAAATGTTATTAAGATCCACTCAAAGATTTTCCTTGGCAATGAATTCCAGGGCTTAATTATGCACTGCATTAACAGGCTTAGTGTTTTTAAATGTAATATTTAATCTCATTAGAGGCCACGTGCTCTTGCATTTTCAGAGCAGGTTAAATAACAAGACTAGCGTATCCTGTATGCCTTTACAGTATGTTTATTGTATTGATCGAATTTCTGTGTATTGGATACATTGCCACTGCGATGCATCTTCAAAGTGAGTCACCCCTTCTAAATGTTGCACTGATTTATAGAAATCCTTCACATCCATCTCAATTAATTTGCCAACAAAAGCAAAAACGTCTGTTGTTCCACACTTCTCTCAGTAATGCTCCCCGCATGGTTTGGGGAAAAAAAGCACTGATAGTCTTCAAATGAATACTTCACGTTGGCTGTCATGCTACCACAACCAGAAGATGACAAAATGCTATTGCTTCCAGATGACTGTAGCATAAACCACGCTGTCATACCAGGACTGCCCATGTCTAATAGCTTTCAGACAAGTTTTCCCCATAGTGTGAGCTGGCTTAATACACGTGCAGTTGGTTTTACACTGGCAAAAGAACAGTCGTACACAGGGAGAGGTTTCGTGTCGGCCTCTCCCCCATGCTGTAACACCCAAATTTTCTCATCAGCTTCCCCATCACCACGATATGACAACCAGATCTAATAATGATGAAGATTAAATATGTGCACAGATTTCAGATTCGCTCTTCTAGATGCTACTCGTTGACTTTACCTGTACATAACCAGGTCCATCCTAGCCTCCTATTTTTAACGTTCACGCTCTAGAGACTGTATTTTCTTTCTGTACCCAGAACAAATAAGAAAATGAACCTCCTCGCCTCACTGCTGGAAGATGCTATTTACTCACCTACTTAAGTTTGCTTCTGTGGTATTATAATAAGAACAAGAGAAGAAATAAGAAAACAATGAAGAAAAAATAAGGGCATTATGTTTATCTGTGTCAACATGAAATGGAGCTGGTAAACATCGCTCTTAAGACTCAAGTATGTTTTTCACTTTAAAAGTTACTTCATCTTACAGGATTAAATGCATAACTATGGTCATATGGGATTAAAGCCAATCCAAAATATTAAAAATGCTAACTACCTCCTTGTCTGTGAGAAGACGTATTTTTTTCATATATACGAAATAAGAATTCAGACTAAGCAAACGGTATTATAGTTGCTCCTATGGCTACAGAATAGAGTTCGAAACATAACTCAAGATGACAACGCACATTTGAGATTTAACTTGTTAAAAGTAAAAGTCTTCAACAGCAGAGAGCTCCCATGTTACAAACGTTAACAGCAGCATATCATTTTCCACTTTAGGATTTTCACCGCACAATACCTGTGTTAGTTTTAACGCACACACTTGATGCATCATATGGAGGCAAATCCATCGTCACTACACTTCTCTTAACAGCAACATTGCTCACATTCACTGAAGATGACCCATTACGCACAGATAATTTTAAAAGCTGTGGTTCATTTCTTCAAGAGGCTCAAATATTGAAAAGCATTAAAAACTTGCATGCCAATGCTGGGCTTCCATTAGGCCAAACTGTCCCAGTCCCCCTGTCAATCCTCTTTGGTAGCCCGGATGTTAGCAATGTATAGATGTAAGGATACCTTTTCGTCTGAATCTGACAGGGTATGGACATTCCTCTGTGTATTTTTAGTCATGGCATTTCTAAAATTTTCAAAGAATAATGGAGCCCTTGAGAAGGCGTAAATTGTTCTGGTACAAAATCCATGTATAGACAGAGAATTGTCTTGTTCAAATGCACATGGAAGCATTTTGCAGAACATCTTTGAAAAAAATCCAACAGAGAAACAATATATCACAAAATACAATGCATTCATGAGCGTGCTATGGATAAAGTGCAATTGCTGTGCTGTTGTTACTTTTTCAAATACATGCGAGTGTATTTAAATGATTATGGAGGAAAGACGATAAAATATGAAGACTGACATTTGAAAAAGAAGCTTGCCTTTCTCTGTTGGCGCTGTTTGTGGCTTCTTTGAATAGGACTGCTTTTGTTCTTTTTGGATATATACCTTATGGAGCATAGCAACACTTCCTAAGAAATCAATGTTTCAACCTGAATCTTCTAAATACCTTCCATTTGAAAATTGGAACATATAAATACCCCAGTGTTAGCCTAGTAAAATCTGAAGTACTTTCAGGTGAACAAGATAGGGTAAAAGTTTCACCATAGTCACACACAAATGTACAAGTAAACCTGTGGGCTTGTTCTCTTCCATGATTAATCTTCGCAGGAAAAGAGAGAGCTGATCTTTGCTAGATTAGACTCGGAGGCACTTCACTGGCTGAGGACCAAAAATACTGTGATTAAAAATACTAACATATATTTTGGGATTACTCTGTTTACCTGCTATGACAAGTTGCCATTACAGTATCATTGCTTTAGTGCTGTAGTCAGCATCTGGCCAAATAAAAGATGACCCTTTCCATACCTAAATGCTGGAATTTGGGATCTCAGAGATGCCCAACATGAAGTCCAGGCAGGACGTACAGGCAGAAAGATCTCACACACAATCTGCTCAATTTTGAAGAACATAATCCTTTGGAATCTTTCTGAATTAATACTCATTTTAACTTGAAAACCCCTGGGACAACTTTGTACACCAGCTTCCCAAGCAACTCAGTGTAGCACAAAGGAGCATCTTGGGAAAGATTCTAAAAATAGGCCCTCTGGTTACCACAGCAAAGTACCCAAACATGCATGGAAATATTTTCATGCAATCAGAACCTGGATTTCACTTTTTTCTACCCCATCTCCCAAGACCATAACCTGCCATGGTACGTTACAGGTACATAGAATTAATATTCAATATCTTTTCTCTGCACTGAGCTCCATCCATCTCTTACACCCACTTTGAACCTTATTTGCTCACAGCTGCACGGTGTTTCAATTCAGTCAAAAAGACCTTTTCATAACTCTGAATGAAAAAACCATCAACAACTTTCTAATTCTGGATCTGTGAACAAACGTCAGAGCCCGGACACTCTCCAGGAGACAGAGACAACTGACGTTAATAGCTGCACTCTACTTTTACAAACATACTCAGCCCTGGGATCTTGGTAAGCTTTGCAAATACCAAATAAGCATCTGGATTCCCCCGTGAAAAAGGCATTACATATTATCAGAGCAAGATTAGTAGCCAGTGAGAAATTTCTGAGGGGTGGTGGAAGAATGACGTGTGGCTGGACCAGGCTTTCAACTCCCAAATATAGGCAAGAGACCTTCAGCATCTTTGCTTGCTGTTCCGCTACAGCTCAAAAACAAGTGGCATGCACATTTTTTAACAATTTCTGCTTCTCCAGAGATGGATGCTGCTCTCGCTGAAGGACCAATCTCAGCCACGCTGGAGAGCTGTCTCTTTTGCATCTTGACCAGGACTTTGCAGTACTGGGGGACAAACAGCAACAATGATCCAACTCCAGAAGCTGTGGCCCAAAAGCGCATGCACTTGTTTTGGATATGTTATCCTCTTCACCTCATGCCAAGCAAAAGCCATCAAAATCAAGATGACTCCAGGTGAGCAATGAATCAGTTCTTGCAGCTCCTGAAGCCGCATGGATAATGAGCAAGGCCGGAGATAGATGGGAGGCACAGCCTTCTTCAGGCAGAGCCCATGCAGAGGTGAAGGTCTGAGCCGCAACCGCCAAGTTGACTGAGCTCCTGGACCACTTACCCACCTCACTGCTGGAAGATGCTCTTTACCCACCTACTTATTTTCATTGCAGCGGTCTACTAACACTTATCCAGTGCGAACTGAATGACGATCACTAGTGCCAATGCCCTACAAACTCAAAGTAGCAGGAGCTACCAAACTGCTCTTAAAAACATGTGTTCTGGGCAAAACTGTGTAGGAAGGTGCATGGGAGGAATTCACCAGGATTAAGCTCAAAACAACACTCCAAAGGCTACAAAATTTAACCCCAGAAACTGTTACAACAAAATTTTCAGTGCTTACTTACTTAGCCTTCACACAGAATTAAAGGCAGTCCAGTAAAAACACAGCCTTATCCTGGTAAGAAATCATCCACACATTTTAATGTGCCACCTGCATATACTGTGCAAATCTACAAGGCCCTAAATATAAACAGACAGCCCTTTCCTGGCTGTTAAAATGAACACTACCTCAGCTTGTTCTCCAAGCAAGCCAAAATTATAGCTGCTTGGAGATCAGAAACATTTTAGGGTGGGACACTTCCCCCCCCCCCCCTTTTTTTTTTACAGTGTTTGTACTTTTATGAATAAGGCATTCATTATACCCTAACCCCAAAGATATCCACCTTGGAGGGAGAGCTAAAATTAGTATTAAGTATATTCCTGAAACTGTCAGAAGAAAAGACAGCTCGTGTGGGATGCTAGAGATTCGGAAGGCAAAACAACATCCCTGAAAAGGCTGGGTCCTGTGCTGCACCTCCTGTTGGAGAGCCGATGGTTCTTCATACACCCCATGTAAACACTTGTTTACCTGTCAAAAAAACTTAGTTATTCCTGGAAAGTCCAGCAGGGCAAAGTTGTGCCAGCACATACAGGCCTGACCAGACAGCTTCTGGGAGCAGAGTAAGCATCAAGATGCAACTATCTGAGCAACGACTGTCTTGAACTTCCATTCCAGAAGACCCCCAGTCTTTTTAAAGGCAGTAAATATGGAGCTGACATCCCTTATTATGAAATAATAGGCAGGCCTGGATGGAGTACGACACGTTTATCAGCACAGGATCAGGGGAAAAGCAAAAGAAACCTCTTCTTCGCTCCAGATGATGTTAGGGAGCACATCACCAGAGGTGCCCAGCTTATGACCTGCTGCAGGAGAGAGGGATGGGTCAGTCATCTTGCGTGTGAAAATCCAGAGCAACTGGGTGAGGAAAGCAGAGACTCCCTGATCGCCCTGGCTGGAGTGAAACTGGGTGTATATGTGTGTATATACATGTATATATATGTAAATAGCTATATATGTGTGTATATATGTACGTGTGTGTATATATATGTACATACATATCTATATATATCTATATATCTATATATATATAACCTGAGCATGCCCTCAGTACCCTGCCAGCGAAGGCCATGACGGCAGCAGTGCTGGCAGGCAGCACGTGTGGCACATACCCCTCCTTTCCCTTCCCAACCTTTGCTTACATTTCATCTAGTCTACTCTGATTCCAAGGTTTAATAAAATTTAATCCCAGCATGTCTTGAATTAATTAATTAGATCTCGTTCCAAGCCACCGTGCCAATTTCTGCAATTACACTGTTACTCACAGAAGAGTCAGGGACCGGCTCCATCCGTCCCCTTGAGCAGGAGCAGCCACAGACCAAGCAGGGGTTTGTGAGCCGAGTACAACGCAGCAAAGGGGTTGATTTCAAAGCACTTTGATTTTTCTCCTCCATTATTTCCCCACTAGAAAAACTCCTGCAGGTACAAACGGTTGTACCTGTGCGTCAGGTATGAACAGCTGTATCGGGAGGTCAGCCCCACTCCACTCACAGCCCTCAGCAGCAGAGCGGGAGGCCTGTACCTGCAAATTCAGTCTTTATTCATCAAAATTGGCGAGTTGGGACTAATGGGCTACCTGGTATCATCCAATCCATGAGCTCCAACTACAGCTCTTTTGCCCCCATCCTTTGCTTCTGAGCTTGCTTCTATCTTCAAATCATCCTCAATAAAGGATTTTTTTATTCTCTGATACAAAGAAACCACAAAACTATTTTTTTCACCAGGAACAAGCTGTGGGAATTCAGGAGAAATGGGGGTATTTTGACAGAACAGCAGCATTATTCCCTGTACTGACCTTCCCTGATAGATTATTTCCAACAAGTGTGACATACCATCAGACGCTCCGTGGCGCATCCTCAAAGTGCAACAGCTACACAGTCCTCCCAAAATTTTTAGCGCTCTCTGCTCATCTTCTTCCCTGCTGTAGCTAAGAGAAGAGCAACCTCAGGTGCTCAGCAGCCACAGTGGCGAGCACGGCATGGACGAACAGACACGGACCACAGAACAGGAGATATTTCCCACTGCATCGTTGTCTGTTTTGCACCATTTCGTGCAGAGTAATTAATTCTGATCTCAGAAGAGTCTCATCAGTTTTGTCTGCTGCCAGTGTGCTGGGCAGGGACCCTGATGAAGTGCAGTTGTTTACAAACACGTTAAAGCGTATTTAAAACCCATTGTTTCTTGCTCCAGCTGCCCAAGTACTTTTTACTCAGCTCCTGGACTCGTACCAAAAATAAAAATGACAGATTGCCAAAAAGGACAGTGACGGAGGGGTGGATGGAGGGAGGGAGGGATGCAAAGTGGCTAGACAGCACAACAGATGAATATATTATCCCGCTGCCTCTGGGAACGGAGGTCAGAGGCCGGACCAGGCTGAAGAAACACACTGCAAGAAACACTTGCAAAATTAAAGGTCAGTGAGATAACGAGCTATAACTGTAGCCGAGCAAGAAGTATTTGCTGATGGAGCCGGCTCTGAGCTCTCCCTGGAGTGTGGCTACCTGCTGCTCCCAGGGTGCAAAATCTGTCCCCTTCAATTAACGCTCACCGATGACACAAAAGGCCTGGCTGTGTCGCAGCGGGGCAGCGGCTGCTGCTCTCCGGGAAGCTGTGCTCTTCCAACGGCCGCTCCCACGTTATTTCCAGGCCAACAGCTTCTCCCCAAGAAAAGGCTGTGGCTTCTGCAGGGGCAGCACCAGCCCGTCCCCAGCAGCTTTCCTGCTCTTTCGTTCACGCAGGGAACGCTGCTGTGCCACCCGTCCTACGCCACCACGTTTTAACTCTGAAAATAACCCGTGGCTGTGGATCTGCAACATGCCCCCGGCTCTGTGAACCTGGTTGCAGACAGCAGTGAGCTGCCATGGGATGTGCATCCCTACAGATAAAGCTGTACGCTCTAAAGCAGGGAACAGACAAACCCATTTTTCACTCAAGGAATGTGTTCCTCTATCTCATATCAGCTAAGTGACTCCCAGGCCTTAAAATCCACCCAACATGGGCATCAGACCCTGGGTTGAACCTCTACAACATCCTGGGGGCCCGTGTCAATACGCAGCACTGCAGCACCTTCTTACGGAGGGTTCTCCAAGAGCTCCATGAACAGTATTCTGTTTCCACAAACTTCCCCAAAGTTGGGCAAGCAGCATCGCTAAGGAGGGTTAGACTTCATCAGTAAATGAAGCAACTTCGTGAAGGTTGCAAAGGGAAAATATTTCTAAATATTTTATATTAGGCAGCTGCTGGATAAAGAACCGGAAAGAAAACCATGGCAGCAGGAGAGGCGACCTCCACCCTAACGCTGCAATCCACATCTACCGGGTTCAGAAAATTACAGCAAGCATCTGTACGGGAGCACAGGGTGCTCTGGCTGGGCAGCTACAAACAAAATCAACGGCACACTGTAAGCAGAAACAAAATAAAAAACCAAGACCAGCAACCTGAATCAGTCCTTGCCCCGCAAACCATCTTTTTAAATGCTCAGTCACTGTACATCTGCTCTAGGAATTGCAAACCCCTGCAACCATGTCACCTCAGAAGGGGATAAAACCTGCAGAGACCCTGGCAGACAGTGAGCCTCCCACCACACCATCAGGCAGCAGGGGCACGGGCTCAAGCCCCGAAGCACCACGGCCACGGGCTCTGGGGTCCCCCACACTTCCCAAATCACTGGAGCAGGACCAAAGTGATGGCTGAGCCTCTTACCTGTGGACAAGCCGCTACAGGTTCATCTCTCTGATGCTTCAAGAGACTCAGGTGTTCATACGGTGACCTGGGAAAGGGAGCCTGGGGTAGAAAACATGAGACCTTAATGTAATGAGGCAGTTTTAAATGTATGCCATCTGTACCACAGAGACAGTCACATCCTCTCCAACTGTGGGAGCAACTCAGATATTTTTCTACTTGCTCCCATCAAAACATTAGGGCTTTTCCTTACTCGCCCTTTCACTCCTTATCTGCAATCCTTTCTGCCACTGTTTTGGCCTGATCATTTAGGCATTTTTCTCTATGCTATCCTCTTCTCACATGGGACCTGAACATGAAAGCAAATAATTTTTGAAGAATATCATTGCAGAGATTTTTCTTTACATGTGAAATGATGTACATCTTTTCTAGATATGCAAAGACATGGCACAGGAGACTGGCTAGTGATAGGCTTTCTAGTTCTTCTAAAATCAGAGCCTGAATGCAAACTGGACCCTGTCCTGACTACTTCAGAGCTGGAAAATAAAGATGAGCACTGCCCCAGGCTGCCTGCATGCCCAGCCCTGGCCCTGCCCCAGCCAGCAGCAGGGTGAGCTGCTCTGGGCACAGTCAGAGGCTGATCATTCACTCCCGATGTCAGGACTGGTGGGGCTAAGCCTTCACGGAAAACTAAAAATCACAACAGGTTATGGGAAGGTACCCAGGAAAAAAAAAGTTCAAAAGGCTGAGATTGGCTTCAAGCAGAGCTAAAGAACAAAGTTATCCATAATGCATCTGGATGCAGGAAAAAAAGGCAGCACGAGGAAGCTGCTGTTAAGCAGTGCTAACGAAAGCGCCTTCAGCCCCATGGGCAGCAGCCCCATGCATGTGGACGGCTGCAGCAACGACCTCAGGCAGCATCCGCATGGTGGCATGGAGCATCCTCAGTGGCCAACGATGGCTGGGCACTGAAGCGAGCGCAAGAGGAACAACTGAAAGCCTGCAAAACATCAGCATGCAGGAACAAAAAAGCAGCTTTGCCCTTGCATGACTCTTTTTTGCTGGAGATTTCTGGGCACTTTATAATCATTTATTCTCATAATCTCAGTCAAGCAAGCAATTAGCCCATTTCACTGATGTGGAAACTGAGGCAGGGAGGGCTGCACTGACACCACTGCAGCACCGACATGGTTCCCGTGATCAGCCCTCACCAACACACTTCTTCCAGGTCCTTCAGATACGCCCATCCATGGTTACTCTTATTGTTTCTTTAAATTAATTTTTCTCATTACGCAGGAGGAAATAACTACAGACAGGTCAGACTCTGAGGATTTAATGGAACTAACACTGTTAGGCCATCCAGCAATTCTTCATGACATCTTCCCCACCATGCCTTCTGCTGCCAGCAATTAGATTAGATAATTTTAAATCTGTATCTTTATTAGTGGCTTCTCCTGAAAGCATGTTGGCACACGCATGCAGATGCAGAGCTAGTATGAAGTTACAGAAAACTCTGTACAATGTTATTGCAAAAGCACATAGGCACAAATAAATGCAAAAGCGGACAGGGCTGAATATGAACACTGAGAATACTTTAAATCATTGTGAACAAAAGGCTAAAGGCACTGGTGAAGATAAAACACCCCACTCGATAATGCTGGATAAAGAAAAAAACATTTATATGTTAATCTTGCAACTGTCTTACAAGAAAATGTTGTTTTAATTTAACAAGGGTGAAAGACCAAAAAGTGCTGCTAAATCAGTTTAACAACACATCGAGGTTGTGAGTAAATGTTGGTTTTAGCATCGGAACACAGCACCATGGACATGGCTCAATTAATTCCCAAAGCATGTGCGATAAACAAACATGCCATTTTCTGCTAAATT